>NC_041396.2:187589050-187890716 GCF_900747795.2 Erpetoichthys calabaricus | reverse complement strand
CTTCTAGTAGTATGGGTACTTGTTATCTCTACAGACAGATCTACACAGGACAGGGCATACTGTATTTCTTGTGTACTGTTATGATTTCACCTTTTTTCACTTTTTCTCATCTTTCTAGGTCCTGAATTTTTCTGTCTCTTCTGGTTGAGATGGTTCAGAAGAGGGAGCCAGAAATAGCAACCCCCCCCCCCCCTTTTTTTATACATTTGGGTGGGATTTTCTTTTATCTGTCTCTGTATCAGATGTTACCTTTCTCTGTGCCCTTTCTTGATTGGCTAATTCTGCATTTGTTTCAATATTCAATTAAACATCGGTTCCAAAAATCTGCATTCTTTACGGCATATTCACAGATTATTTGTATTCCATAGATTCAAAAACAAGTTTATCAGTTGAAATTTAACAGGATATTATTTTTAATGGTTCCAGAGCCCTTATGTGGATCAAAGAAAATTAGAACTAATAAAAGCAACATATGTGTTGTTTTGTAATGCTACCTATAAAAAGCATTAAGGTGAATTCAACCAAAAGATCAATTGCTTCCAATTCAGTACATTTCCTGCTTTTAATATCAATGTTTTGCATGATTCAGCAAACATTTTAAATAAAAGCTGTAAAGCATGCAGATTCCTAGCGGTTAGCGGAGCAAAGGTCAAAAATTATTTAAAAGAATATCTGCTAGCATGAGTGTTTACATTTCCATTACTCACCATATTGTTGCTTGTCTTAGTTATTGAAGAACCTGAATGAGCAGTCACATCATTAAAGCCACTGACAGGAGACATGAATAACATGAATTATCTGGCTATAATGGCACCTGACAAGGGGTGGGGTATATTAGGCAGCAAGTGATCAGTCAGTTCTTGAAGGGGATATGTCCAAAGCAGGAAAATGGGCAAATGTAAGGATTTGAATGACTTTAACAAAGGCCAAATTGTGATGGTTACATGACTGGGTCAGTGCATCTCCAAAATGGCAGGTCTTGTGGGGTGTTCCCAGTATGCAGTGGTTAGAACCTATCAAATGTGGTCCAAGGAAAGACAACCTGTGAAGTGGCAGGGTCATGGACGTCCAAGGCTCATTGATGCATGTGGAGAGCAAAGTCCTGCCCATCTGTAGCATAGATTGCTAAAGGACTTTATGCTGGCCATGAGAAAAAGGTGTCATAGCATACAGTGAATCTCGGCTTGCTGTGTGTAGGGCCGCATAGCCTCACACTGGTCATAGTACCTATGCTGACTCATAATTTTGAGAAGCACAAGTGTAATTCTCACATGTGAAATATAAATTCGTTGTAAATTATTATGAGTTATTTTTGGCAGAGATTTTACTCCATAGTTTTAATATTGTGGCTGATCGGTATATAGTAATATATTTACTGTATATCGGGGTGGGCAAAGTCAGTCCTGGAGGGCCATGATGGCAGCAATTTTTCGTTCTATCAATGTGGCATGCCAATAATATCATTTCATGGCTTGCTAGTGCTTTAACTCTGACTTGTCAGGTCATTCTTGTATCCTAGATTTTTTTGTTCCTTTCTAAGGATATCATGCAAATGATTTGAAGTTTAAAACAGATGAGTAATTCTCAGTCCTTCACTTTTTTCTCTTCCCTTTGCTTCCAAGTATTAAATTAATCCAAGTTGTCCACAACAAAAATGCAAACATTTGTAAATGGAGAAATGCTGGACTCTTGTCATTTGCATATTATTGCAAATAAGGATCAATTAAAAACCAAGAATGCAGCTGTTTAAGACTAAAATAAGCAATAAGTGTTCAAAATGAGTGAGTCAAAAAAATTGAAGCAGAAGTGTCACTTGATCAATAAGTGCTTCTTATTTAGGATATAGCGGGTTGGATAATGGATGGATGGATTAAGCAATTGGGTTGGAACAAAAACATGCAGGGCAGCATGGTGGCGTAGTGGTAGCGCAGCTGCCTCTCAGTTAGGAGACCTGGGTTCACTTCCCGGGTCCTCCCTGCGTGGAGTTTGCATGTTCTCCCTGTGTCTGCGTGGGTTTCCTCTGGGTACTCCGGTTTCCTCCCACAGTCCAAAGACATGCAGGTTAGGTGCATTGGCGATTCTAAATTGTCCCTAGTGTGTGGGTGCGTGTGTGTGTGCCCTGCTGTGGTCTGGCACACTACCCAGGGTTTGTTCCTGCCTTGTGCCCTGTGTTGGCTGGGATTGACATGTGTTAGGATATAGCGGGTTGGAAAATGACTGACTGACTTACAAAAAGCTGCAGCCACTGTGGCCCTTCAGGAATGACTTTGCCCACCCCTACTGTATATGGTTAATGCAGCACTTCATGGAACACTTAAATCTTCTCTTTCTTTGAAAATTTTAATATGGGATGCAGTGAAGCATCATCGGCCACATACGTAGTAGTCACTTTATATGCAATTGGAAGTTTTGCTGTTGTCTGTCTCCCTCAACAAACTACTTACAGTGTGTCAGTTTATAACATAACAGACTAAAACTGCTGAGTGAATCAAAAACACTAGAAAGAGCTCTGTGTTAGCACTATTGTGCCACTCAGATAAAATTGTTTGTTATAACTTTGAATATCACATCTTATATTTCTGCAGTTTTTACAAAACGTGGAGTTAAACAACATTTCCCATTTTTTTTCAAAAAACACAAATTTTGTTACAGAGTTCCTCCCCATTTCACTCCATTAGTGTTAGCTCTTACTGTATGTCTGTGATGTTTAATAGGGAGACAGGCACAGTTACCATGATGTTAATTTAGTTAGTTAGCCATATCAACTGAACTTTCTAGAAAAATATTAATGGCATGGAGCTGTTGTTTTTTGTGACAAACGTAGTTTGTTTTCACAGAATGTTCTTCAGTTCAAAAGAATTATTTAAATACACTATTGTTTGAAAAGTATAAATATATAAAATGTTAAAATAGGATTATTTTTTCTCACATTTGTACACATTATGTTCAATTGATAACCTTTTAAGGACTGTTGGTATCTTAAGCTGCATCATGCTAAGTCAAATTTAGCTTGCAAACCTTTAGTCATTGTGTTACTTATTTTCAAATAAGGCAGCACTGCGATGTGGTGGTTAGTGCTGCTGCTTCTTAGGTCCAGCATTTTGGATTTGATTCCTGGCCTGGGCTCTATATGAGGTTGTTTTATCTCTGGGTACTCTGGCTACCTCCAACACTCTAACCATGTGCAGGTTAAGGTAATGGTGAATCTAAAGTGGGCAGCTGACAATCCTGTGATGTACTGGTCCCTCATCCAGGGTTCTTTTTTGTCTTGCACACTGTGCCACTCAAGCCTGAAATGGAATAAATTAGTGTTGTAAATAGATGAATACATTTTCAAATATAAATGCAGCACATAAAAATGTGCCACAGCCTCACTGCTTCAGAGACCTGGGTTCAGTTTCCAATGCAGTGACCATCTGCATAGAGTCTGCACATTCTTCCTTTGTTTATAATTTTTTTCCCTTACTTTGGTTTCTTCACAGACTACTAGTAATTCTATATTAACCCAGTGAGACTGACTATGCCCTGTAAAGAACTGGCATTCAATATTTTACCAACTCCTGTTTGGTGTTTGATTTTCCAGGGATTAGCTCCATCTTTTGAATCATCTGCAGTAAACATCACACTTCTGTCTCATCTATGCTTTGATACACACAGAACACGGTGACATTAAAAGACAAAAAACACATAGGATAACTTTTAATGCTGGTTTAACTTTGACTATACAGCTGTGAAAGCACTGCATCAACATCTTGAAGCAAGAGTTTCTGGTACAACAGGAACAAGGGCAGATTTCTTGTCTGAGACCCTCTCCAGCTATCTCCAGGAAAAATATCCAAAGGCTGGATGGTGTGCTGCCTTACAACAAAATGGCACTCTGAAATCAAACCACTGAAGACACAGTAGATAGCAGTAACAGGGTATTGTAGTAATCAAAGTGAGAGGATGCCTGAGGACAGGAGAAGAAGTGAACTGGTACCGATTTTTAAGAATAACGGAGATATGCAGTGCTGTAGTAGGTACAGGGGGATAAAACTGAGGAGCTACAGCAAGAAGTTACCTAGTAGTGGAAGCTGGGTTAAGAAGGGAGGTGATGATTAGTGAGCAGCAGTATGGTTTCATGCCAAGAAAGAGCACCACAGATGCAATATTTGCTCTGAGGATGTTGATGGAGAAGTTTAGAGAACGCCAGAAGGAGTTGCATTGCGTCTTTGTGGACCTGGGGAAAGCATATGACAGGGTGCCTCGAGAGGAGCTGTGGTATTGTATGAGGAAGTCGGGAGTGGCAGAGAAGTATGTAAGAGTGGTATAGGATATGTACGAGGGAAGTGTGACTGTGGTGAGGTCTGCGGTAGGAGTGACATTGTGTTAACAGGATACACCTTTGCTTCTAATTATGGATCCTGTACAGTACAGTAACAGCACATTCAGATCTAAAGTCTGACTGAAATACTCTAGTGGTGTTTACTGTTACTTACCGTCAAGAACAGTTTCCAGCCAATGTATGCAGACATGGAGGAGTCAATGTGCCCACTCTTTGACATGCAAATTCTTCCTCTCTGTCATTACAGACGTTGGATTCTATAGCATCATTTTTCCTACACCATCCATCAATTATCCAATCTGCTATATCCTAACTACAGGGTTACGGGGGTCTGCTGGGGCCAACACAGGGCGCAAGGCAGGAGACAAACCCCAGGCAGGGCGCTAGCCCACCGCAGGGCACACACACACACACCAAGCACACACTAGGGCCAATTTAGAATCGCCAATCCACCTAACCTGCATGTCTTTGGACTGTGGGAGGAAACCGGAGTACCCAGAGGAAACCCACGCAGACACGGGGAGAACATGCAAACTCCACGCAGGGAGGACCCAGGAAGCGAACCCAGGTCTCCTGTGAGGCATTTTTCCTACACCCTTACTTTTAATTGTAGGACTGTTTGTGCTTTCCCCAGAGATTAGTCAGAGGTGTGTATGGCCTTCTATATGTAAAGCTGTAACACTTTTCTAGTCAGTAAGAGATGAACGTTTTAGTTGAACTAAAGGCTGAGTTGTGTACCATTATCTTGGCCAGGATACAAAGAATTCTCACGCTGTGTCCTTGACTTCTCCTCTGGAACAGGAGGAGCCTTTAGTTCAGCACAAGAAGAACAAATCTGTTTCTTTATCAAAACTCTTTTAAACAGCTTAGTTGTTAGTTTCCTCAGGAATTCCTGACTTAATCAGATCAAGGAATATATTTTTGCAATCAGCTTTTCTTGTCTTATTTTTATTTTGAACTACTCCAAGTGTTCATGTGTGAATACAGCGGCCTCTCTGTCCATTCACATAAACTATAGTACCAGTACAGACAGGAGACCCCTCAGACTCACAGTTGTAGAAGCTGTTCTCACCGCCCCTCCACCCACCCTGCCTGCTTCTTTGCTGCAAGCACCAAGGTCAGATTCTCTGTTTTGAGATATTCTTCCTCTGCACTTTCAGTACACACAGAGTTTTGAGTCTCAGAGTTGACAATTGAAAATAACTGATTCAGAAAACCCAGCTATTCGCTCATCGGGCTGTGAACACAGCTCATTAAATTCCACAACTATTGACCCCAATCACTTTTACCAATGGTACGCACTTTTTCAATACAAAACAGATTACTCATTAAATTTACTTTCCAAATCAACTGCTAATACAATGGCACATTACAGATTATCAAAGACAACATATTGCTTCTCTTTTAAGTCTTCTTCTTTTTCCAACAACACAGAAATCCAATTCACACAGTTAATATAATATGGCCTACATCGATGGTAGCTCTATGGGTTTTACTGTTACAGTTATTGAACTTCAACTCCAGCACATTTTTCATCTTCTTGGGAGTAAGTAACTCAATATGTAATTCAGACACTGGAGCTGCATATCTGTTTAACAATCTAGTCAAGTAACTCCACGGGCATGAACTAGGCCACAATGGAGTTCTAGCTACACCAGATTACTACACCAGCATTTTTGGCACAAACTACAGTTTAATAAAGCTTGCGGCTAAAGAAACCCATTTATACTTTTAGATCTGTCCTTGTGTGTTTGGGCGGCATGGTGCTTCCTTACAGTTCCGGAGAGCCAGATTTAATTTCCAGAGTGCGTTTAGACTTTTACAGCACATATAACTGTGGCAGTGCTCCACTGGCCAGCTCATGTTGATGTGGGTTTCTTCCCACATCCCAAAGACATACATAGTAGCTAGAGTGTGAGGATGAGGGTATGTGTGTGATTGAGCTGACGTCTCATCAAGTGATTACTTGTACATATTGGGATAGGCCATAACTGCCTAATACCATCTAATGGTAAAAGCAAGATCAGGAAATAAATGGATGCGTTTATCTGTTGGGACTTGTGGCTTTATACTGAAAACATTTTCTTTGTTTCCCTGCTGCTCACTGAGTAGCATAACTGCCATGCAGCTGTTACATTATAGAAGAGTTTCACACTTATCTGTGATGCAGGTCGTCTAAAGGTTAGAAGAGCCCACTAACCATAAGCATGAAGCTACTCTCTCCTTATTTGCTTCTAAAAAGAGGTTTCATCAAAACCTATGTACCTGTAATCTAATTGGAGTCATGATCATCACATGAGCCTTTAACTGAATTAACAACAGGAAGAGTACAGCCTTGGAAAAGAAGCATCTAAAGCAGTCTGCCTTAAATATTTAATCATTCTGGATCTGTCCTTATGAAATGCAAATAATGTGCAAGCTTCTGAAAAACTAAAATCTCCAAAAACCAAAAAAGTAGACTAGAAAGGCAATAAGGTAATAATAAGTGATAATGTTGTTGTTGTGATTTAAAGAAAATATGTAAAATGCCACATATCGCAAACTGGACAATAATAAAGAGAAACAAGAAGACAAAGTGTTTGGGCATTCATTAACAGCAGTAGTATGTGAATCCACGCATGAAGTTTGGAAGTTTTCACTTTCTTTTAGGGTAAGCATATTTTAGGTTTTTGGAGACAGGAAATGAAACTAAACTTGAAGGAAAAAAAAACAATTTTCTCATTGTTCTCTGATGTTTACTCTGTAGAGGTTTCAGCGAAAACCAGGGGAAATTATTCCTACCTGCTATATTGAGTCAGAACTTGCTCACAAATAAAACATATTAGAATTGTATTAGCTGAGAGAGAGAAAGTGAGAGGGAGAGCATATGGGGAGCTGAGAAAGAAGGCTGCCATTATTGAAGGCTGTTCTGGAGACACCACACATATAAAAAAAACACATTAAGGTGCCCAGAGGCAGACAACCATGACTGTAAACTGCACTGTATTGCTGTGTCCAATAAAATACATGTCATAAAAGGTAACACACCATTTTCAAACTTGCCTAGTAGGATGAAGTTTAAGGCAATGATGAGCCATGCACAGGGCTGGGTAATTGTGAGAAGGAAACTGAAATATCGCCAACGTACAATGAGGCCAATTTATTATCACTAATTACAACAATCTGCATGAGAGGTGAAAGGGAAACCCACACAGACTATGATCAGACATGGGATTTGTACTCATGACAATAGATCTTCAAGGAAGTAGTGATAGTAATACCCAAACTACCACGTAGCCCTCCATAAAAGGTGCTTGTCAGAGAATATGATTTCATTATTGTAGCAACATTATTAAGAATGTACTTTATTTATCTTTCTTTTCAGCTTTAATATATTAAAAGTATATAAAGACAATAAGTATAATAAACTCTTCATCTAACATATTTTTAGACTTTGTAAACTAGGCGAAGTGGAGGTTCTGAGGCTAGGGATCAGTTGCCGGTTTGAATCCCGTAAACGCCTGAAGTGATTCCACTCCACTCTTGAACAAGGCCCTTTACCTGCAATTGCTCTATCCTGGTTATGACGTTAACCTGCATCCAGCCCTGCAAGCAGATCCTTCAACTTGCAGAGAGAACTTGGGTGTTGGTAGTGGGACTGGCACTCCAATCGAGCTCCACAGTGCCGGGCAGTGAGCACAGGGCCCACTAGAGGACTTCAGGCCCTCGGGCTACCTTCATGAAATCTGTTTTTGATTGTTTGGTCGGAGACATTCACACCAGTGGCCTGCTGGTGGTGATTTTGTAGTGCTCTGGCAGTGCTCATCCTGCTCCTCCTTGCCCAAAGGAGCATATGCCTGTCCTGCAGATGGGTTAAGGACCTTCTATGGCCCTGTCCAGCTCTCCTAGAGTAACTACCTGTCTCCTGGAATCTCCTCCATGCCCTCAAGACTGTGTGGGGAGACACAGCAAACCTTCTGGCAATGGCACGTATTGATGTGCCATCCTGGAGAAGTTGGACTACCTGTGCAACCTCTGTAGGGTCCAGGTATTGCCTCATGCTACCAGTAGTGACACTGACCGTAGCCAAATGCAAAACTAGTGAAAAAACAGACAGAAAAGATGACAAGGGAAAAATGTCAGTGGCCTCCACCTGTTAAACCATTCTTGTTTTGGGGGTCGTCTCATTGTTGCCCCTCTAGTGCACCCATTGTTAATTTCATTAACACCAAAGCAGCTGAAAATAATTAACAACCACCTCTGCTACTTAACTGACCAGATCAATATCCCTGAAGTTTCATTGACTTGATGCTATACTCTGATTAAAAACTGTTCCTTTAATTTTTTAGAGCAGTATATATTTACATATACATATGTATGCATGATATGTATGCTTTATATATATGTATACATTTTTTTTCCAAACGGTACTGTTTAACATCACACCCCTGGTTTATTGTATTAGAATTGTACTATCATACGTTATCTCCATCTCCAAGTTTATAGTATTTGGACTGTATTGCCAATAGATAACTATTCTATTCCTTCTAGACGGCTGCTTGGGGGCTTGTTTTATTCTGGACGTGCTTTGTCTCTAAGCATGTCAGAGGACTGGGACTTTGTGAAGTGTGGTCTAGCCTCACTTGGGGAGGCAAAATGGGTGGGGGGGGGGGGGGGCTGGAGGAGGAGAGAAAGAGAGCAAGCTATTTCTGATCTATCCTTTTCATCCCCACAATTGTAAGTGCCAACACAACAATAGGCTTCATAGCCATAACTCCTGGCAATATTGGGAATTAAATATAAAGCTGTCATATGTAATAATGTACAACCTTAATTTAAGATTATAAAAGTTTAGAAGTAATGTCTCTATGACCAAATAGTGAACTTTGTGAGCTGGAATGTCAAAGGTCTCAATCACGAATTAAAGAGGAAGAAAGTATTCTCTCACCTAACAGGTCTAATCACCAAGATAGTATTTTTACAGGACACTTAATCAGCAAGGATCAGTTTTGGTTGCAAAGAGACTGGACTTGCCAAGTATTCCACTCCAGCTATACAAAGAAAATTAGAGGCGTGGGAATCTTAATTCATTCATTTCATTTTCAGTATCAGATGTAGTATCTGATCCTGAAGGGAGATATGTGATGGTGATGGGTAATTTATTTAATTGTAAAGTAATTTTGATAAATATCTACACACCCAATGTGGATGATAGAGACGTTATCCAAAATGTATTTGCATCGATTCCTAACTTGAACACTCGCAAAATTATAATGGCCGGAGACTTTAATTGTGTTTTAAATCCAGACCTGGATAGGTCTTCTACCTAAAGAGGCAACAACATCTAACACTGCAAAAATAATCACACAGTTTATAATTGATCACAACTTATCAGAGACATGGAGATTTGTAAATCCATACTTAAGAGCATATTACTTCTTCTCACCAGTACATCACTGTTACTCAAGAACTGATTATTTCTTTATAGATAACAATTACTTGCCTATGATCAAATCTTGCAACTATGACACTATTGTTATCTTTGACCATGCCCCTCTGATCATGGAGCTCACATCACTATGCCCCATATACTCATCTCTCTACTCATATGTCCCTTCCTTTTAAAGATCCAAAGTACAGTGGGAAAAGGATCTCTTACTCAACATTTCAGAAAAGGAGTGGAAGGCAGCCATGCACAGAATTCACTCGAGCTCCATGTGTGCAAAGCATTCAATTACTCAACTTAAAATTTTTTATCAAGCATATCTATCTCGTTTAAAATTAACGAAAATGTTTCCAGGGCAAGACCCAACCTGTGAACGTTGCAATCGAGCTCCAGCTTCACTAGGCCTCATTCTGGACAATTTTAAATGCCTTTCAGACAGCCTTGGTGTCACAATCCCTCCTAACCCATTAACAACTGTGTTTGGTGTCCTCCCAGATGGGCTTAAAGTTTAGAAGGACAAACAAAGTGTGATTGCCTTTATTACACTATTGGCACGTAGACTTATCTTACTCAGCTGGAAGAATCCTAACTCTCCTATTCTAAGTCAGTGGGTAACTGATGTTATATACTATTTGAAATTGGAAAAAATCTAATTCTCTCTTAATGGATCTGTCCAAAGCACTTTTAAAATCTGGCAAGATCTAATCAATAATATTTTAGAATAAGCACTTATTTTGGGGAGAAAGACTCCTTTCCCTCTATACTACTCTCAAAATTTCTACTCAGACTGTTGGCCTTTATCTCTTTCACATTGGTGAGGGGTGAATTGAATTTAGTTTTGTTAAGTTTCACTTGATTGTATGAAATGTTACATGCTTTAAATAAATAAATAAAAGTTAAAAAAAGAAGCATGGTGTGGATGTAAACAGCTCACAAAAATTCTATAAAAGGAGACGAGTGCCCCTTTTTTGGAGCCGAAGCACTTTAGACCATCTTTATTAAGGTGAGAAAGTGAGCTGGCAGTGGAAGCAGCAGCAGCAACAGTGGCAACAGGGATAACACAGTCACCTTGAGATCTCCATGCTATGAGACATCTGAGAAACAGCATGCTATAACTGCAAAAGCTGAGAAACACCATTGCACATTGGGTGCCCTGGCCAGTGTCGTCTGTGACAGCTGCTAAACATCCAGGTTATATGATATGATTGTCACACTCATTTGATTTGCTTCCATTTTTGGCATATTAAGTAATGTTAATGATTATAATAACTGAATAAATATTTTAACCTGCTCCCTGTTTCCCTTGATGATCCATTCTACTGCTGGTTCCATTCTCAACTAGGTCAGTCCAGGTGAGGGGAGATAAGTCTAATAGGACAATAGTAACAGTCATGCCTAGTTGAAGCTTGAAGGAACTACTAGTGGAAGGCAGTAGCCAATAGTCCTGGATATAAGTGCATTGCAAGCATACTGTATATCCCCAAGGTTTTTAAGTGTATGGATAGGTAAATGACAGGAAAGATGACATATGTGTGCATCTACCTAAAAAGACAAGATATTGTGATCAGCAGAGGGTGCCACTGTGCTCCCAAATTTTGAGACACAACTAAATGGCATACACAATATGTTTATTCAACATAGTACCTTCACAGTTTTCAATTTCCTCCTTTTCAGGCGGTATAACAAAGTCAGAAGTTTTTCTTCTCCTTCCACACCTCCCACATTGTCCGACCACCCTCCTCCCAACTCTGACCACTGGTTCAGGCTTTTTTTATGCAGGACTGGGGAGTACTTCCAGTGCCACACCTTGCACATTGGAAGCACTTCACAGAAGGTATATTATTCTCCTGCAGCTCCCCCTGGTGGAACCCAAAGATTCCAACAGGACTGCCTCATGGGACTACAACTCCCAGTTTGCCCTGCAGGTATCATTATGTGAGTAACCACCAGTGGGAGCCTGCCCTTATGTGGATGGGGGGAAAACATAACTCTCAGGAGCAGGCACTTTTTGTAAATCCAAGCAGGCATCCCATCCCAGCAAGTAACAAGCACCCATCTTGGCTTGGATGCTGGACCATCTTTGCTCTCCTGCCATGGCAAGGAACATGCCTCCAATGTGGTCAGGACACCAATCCATCTAATATATCACTCACAATATCTCTGTGTTTAAGGGAATGTTTTCCCAAAAAAAAATCATGAACAAACAGTGTTTTGTAAAATGAAACATGAATGGAAAGCCATCCATGTGATTAACACAGACACTCAGTATCGAAACCCACCCCCATGCTTTCTCTCAACAGCTGCTCACAAATGGACACCTGCCCATTATCTCAGCAGTTAGCAGCAGGTGCTCTACTTTTGGCAGAGTCCTCAAGGGAGAATTTGCATGTGATTGTGGTCTAACCAGGCTGCACGGCCTACTTGTACAACGGTATCATTGTTTGTTAAAGATAGCATATTAAGCAAGACTGCGATACTGTGTGTAAACATGAGTTAGTTGAGGTGATCATATTTAATCCATGCATAGAGCTTTGGTCTTATGCACTTTATCATCTAAAGAGTAGTTGCAACAATTCATATATGTCAGATTCGGCAGTGTCATTTGCCATGAGAGTGGCACAATATAATATTTATAACTGGCACCTCACAATACAAGAGAGTTTACTCAGTTCCCAGCCGTGTAACAATCTGTGTGGCGGTTGTGGTTTCTTACCATGTGTATGAGGCTGTACTCCAGATTTCCTCCTGCACCAGGGTGATGTGTGGGTTAGATTAACTACTTCTTCTAAATTGGCCTGATTTGAGTAAATGCGCACGGTGATGGACTGGTGTTCCACCCAGGGTTGTTGTTTGCCCTGCGCCCAATACTTCCTAAGTGCTTTTAATTTCCTGTCACCCAGAACTGTAAAAGGAACATATGGAAAATTACCAAAGTAATAATGGGTTATCTGCCCATTGTTATTTTGAAGCCAACTGTTACAAAACGTTAGTGTTGTAATCAGTATAATGTAATTGACACTGCAACTGTGAGAGAGAAACTGAAATATGATACACATATGTTTATTGCCAGCTAAATGTGACACTGTGAATAGTGTAATACTATCCATGCCTCCATCCATTGTGTTGTGTAAACTCACTTTTTAGGGCTTTAAGGAGCTGATGCCTATATTAGCAAAAACAGGTGCAACTAAACCTGTCCAGTCTGGGGTTTCCAGTCAGTCACAGGTGTGGGAAACGGCCCGGACACAGACAGACGGACATCTTTTAAAGTCCAACACATGTTTATTTTCCAAATACTGTATTAAAGTGCACAAACCCAGTGCCGCAGCACCAATCACCCCACAAGTCCAGGCCAACACACACTGCCTTTCGTCTCTTCAGGCCGCCTCTTTCCTCTCCCAGACCTCGTCCTCTTCCACCCGACTCCAGCCTTGAATGAAGGGAGGCGGCCCCTTTAATGTTCCCCTGGATGTGCTCCAGGTGTGCTCCGGCAATCTTCCACCAACACGCCCCAGTGTGGCGGAAGTGCCGGTTGTATCCCCGGAAGCACTCCATGTGTCCCTGCTCCTCTTCCCCCCAGCACTTACTGGTGTGGCGGAAGTGCTGAGGTCCAGGGCTCTCCAGGTATTGAGGCGCACCCTGGCGGTGACCACGGGCCCCTACAGGGTTGAGCTTCAAAGCTCCGTACCTGTGGCCCCTACAGCAACCAGGGCGGTTGCCCCCTCGTGGTCTGGAAGAGGCGTGAGCCGTCCTCCGGTCCTCATGGGCGTCCCGGCTGGGTACCACCCCCAGCCGCGTGACACACAGGTTAACTTCAGATTTCTCAAATGTACGCATTCCCCATTCAAACAACATACTATGAAACGTTAAATAATATCCATCCATCCATTTCTGAGCCTCCTTACTCCAACACAGAGCACCATTACAGAGCCCATGTCCACAACATTCAATAGCAACGTAAGGCACACTAACGCACATGCACACTCATTCACATCAGGATAATTTCAAAGAGATATGCAGCCATCTCATCTTTTTAATTTTTGAACCCACTTAGCAAGTTAGAGTTGAGGGTGACTATGCGTATCCTGAGAACACTGGGCACAAGGCAGGAAGCATCCCTGTGTGAAGCACAGTCACACACCCACAATCATTTACATCAGGCAAATTTAAAGTTGTCTGTCAACAAGACCTGCGTGCCAATGGCATAAGGGAGGAAAAAGGAATCCCTGGGAAAACCTGCATGGAAATGAAGGGTGTGTTTAAATTCCACCTGCCCAGGAAGCTCAATGATATTGTGCGTCAGGATTCTAACCTTATTGAAAAATGCTGGTGCCAAACAGTTGATTGGCTTTAAGCAAAGTGAGCAGTAGTGCCACCTGCTAGGTAGCAAGAACAGCATGCCAGAACACGGAAGGGGAGCAGAAAGTGTTTGTTGTGAAGGGAAGGTACTGGCCATGTCCTCAGGTGACTGCATGAGACAATAGTTAGACAATGTCACAGCCAAAAGGTTAGCAAGTACCGTATTTAATCAGAGCCGAGCAGAGGTGTGACCAGAACATCATGTGTGGGTGAGCATTTGGCTTGTCTGGGGGGGGCAAAAAATATCCATCTATCCATCCATCCCCATTTTTGTAGGGGGGTCAAATAATAATAACAACATAGTTTTATATACTGTAACATATAAAAGCAAAAATTGTGGCATAAATCATAACCTATTGTTCAATAAAATTAACAGAGGCAATGGAACTTGTATTATTATTTTTTGTGAACAAATATAGAACTACATCTACAAGGTAAATATCAATAAAGTCAAATGTATACAACATATGAGAGCAAGAACAGAAATGTTGGCTTATTGTAGTCATGGGAGGCTATAGGACTTCAGTTTCCAGTGTTTAACCTGGATATTATCTACAGGACCAGTCTGCGGTTACTGTTGGCAAATTTTGAAATAAATTCATTCATGTCTAGATTTTCTGTGATGTTTTTCTCATGTGCTAGAATGACTAAATTTCTCTTCCTTGAATGCAGCATTGTTCGGTGGAGTGGAGTGAGAATGCGGTTCAAAGTAGAGAAAGAGTTTTCACATGCAGCTGAAGACACACCAATGATGAGTGCTGTGATGCAGACATGGCTCTGACGTGCTGGATACTTGACGCGTGTTTGTGGAAGCCGCCACCGCCTTTTTCTAGAGCTTTTTTCCAATTAGTGTAGCCATGTTTGGTGAATATGTCCTTGCGGTCCGAATTGGAAACACTAAATTTGTGGCAGGCAAAGCAAAAGCTGCCATCACAGACAACAGAATATTCAAGCCATTGTCGAGACTGATACCAGCTTGCACTAAAACATCTGAGTGTCTTTCCGAATGCGCGCTTGGGATAATTAATTAAAATGTGCTATCCATATTTAAGTCAGGCAGACCGGACTGTATATTTTGTTGAAGGCAGAGGTTTGGAGTACCCGACACAGGCAAGAGCTGGAGGATTGTGTAAGCTTATCTACATCTTTTGGAGTTTCAGTTCCCGATGTGGGTGTGCTGTGCTCCATGTTGGTAGCAGCGGTGCTGGGCTCAACCATGGAGCCAGCAGCTTGCGGAGGGACAGAGGTTGAAGATGTCTGCTTTTTAATAAGCCACCTATGCATAGCCTTTGGTGTTACCAACCAGAAAATAAAAGAAGAATGGAACGTATACGCTGTTTTAATTAAAGAATGCGGTCAACAGGTTCAAAACGTGCTGCAAAAAGTGCGGCGAAGTGAACTGTGAGCAGCACGGTGCCTGTCTAGTGGAGGAGACACTGACGGACCCCAAATTCAAACGGGACGATTGGAAAGCAACTCAGTTTTGAAAATCAAATGTTATTCTTCTCCAGAGTTTTCATTGGACAGACAGAGCATTTCGCAGGGGGGGCACGGCTTGTCTCTGGGGGGCAGTGCCCACCCCAGCCCCCCCGTGGTCACACCTCTGGAGCCGAGACTTGACTGCACACCCATTGCAGGGCTGTACAGATTTATTTCAGTTTTCATTACAAGAGCCTTCAGTGGGCATTTTGTTGTATAAATGTTTACCATCCATCCATTTTCCAACCCGCTAAATCCGAACACAGGCTCACGGGGGTCTGCTGGAGCCAATCCCAGCCAACACAGGGCACAAGGCAGGAACCAATCCCGGGCAGGGTGCCAACCCACCGCAGTAAATGTTTACAATTGTCAGAAAAAAGAAAATGAAAAGAGTGACTCAGACCAATTGTTTTGTTATTGTACTCACTTCATTCGACTGTTGGAGTCCTGTCCTAAACCAGCAACATTACCTGAAAAGTGGGAACTACCTTGGATAGCATGCCTTCAAGGTTTTTTAAATTTAGGCTAGCAGATGTGGTTTGCCAGGATTGGCACTGAGAAGTGCTACAGGAAGATAGATTATATCTTTTGTAATGTTCTGGTTGTTTTTTCTTTTAAACAGGGCTGTCCTGGGTATGAAGTTAATCCACATCCAGCTCTCCAAGCAGGTCCTCCAACTTGCAGAAAGAACTTGAGGGTTGGTTGCAGGAATGGCACTCAGGCCACTGTAGCAAAAACTCACACTATTCCATTCCATTCGAACTAGTGTGGTGTAGAGCTGTCGCCCGTTGCACGATGTGGAGGATTGCCGGCTTTTTACTTTGGCCCTCACCCCCAGGCCACCAGGAGGAGCTCTCCCAGCAGCGTGGACGTGCCCCGAGTTCCAGCAGGGCCTCATGGACTATGTAGTTTTTATACACAGCCCTGCTGGATACCTTGGGGGCCACCGGGAGTCGCTGTAGGGGGGGCTCGTGGACTCTTATGTGCCCTATAACCCGGGAGTACGTCACGGTCACGTGGCAGGAAGGAACGACGTGCTCCCGGGGTGAAGAAAAGGACTGTTTACCCTGACCCGGAAGGAAAAAGGAACTGTGGACTGTTGGACAGGAACACCTCCGGGTCAGGGAATATAAAAGGACGATGGGAAATCCCAGACATTGAGCTGAGCTGGGTGGAAGGGTGGCAACGCGTCTGGGAGTGGAGGATTGAGTTTATTGTTATTTGATTATTGATTTATTATTGAGTATTGTGGAGAGGAGGGTGCTTTGTGCACATTTATTATTATTATTATTATTAATAATAAACTATTATTTGGACTTTTATCTGGTGTCTGACGTGTAGTCTGAGGGTTCAAGGGGTCACGGAGACCGTAAACTGTCACAACGGCTAATTTGGGATTGTGAGGTGGGTGCGACAACGCACTGTATCAGTGCATGCTCCACACCTCTCCCCCTCTCTCTCTGTTCTGTTTCTTACATAAGCTTTCACATAAAATCTCAATTTCAGTGCTCTTTGCTATCTTCTGTGGCCGCTGACATTCATGATTAGAGGAACTAAGGGAATTAAGATAGTGAATGACTAGGTCCACCTCACTGCATGGACATCCAAAGTGGCTGTGCAAGAGTCCAGCTAGCCAGATGGAATTACTAAGCCTATTTTTACTTATTATTTATCTGGATGTGCAGAATCCTCCATGTCTCCACATGGCATACGCAAAGCACATCACTAGTCATGGAACCAGACGCACCCTGAGAGTAAAGCTGATATGTAAATTTGGGAGGGAGAGGTGTCAGAATATGGAGGCAAGAAGGAGACTTAGAGTTTGCTTTGGGCTAGCTTCCCCAACATACAGCAGCACGCCTGTTTGAGCAAAGTGGATTACTTAGGTGCTTTTGTTAATCACCAACAAGTACATTTTTTATTTCTAGTTCTCTTATGAGGTGCATTGTTCCATTGGGCAGGCTCTAGCTAAAATCTTTTCTCGCTTGCACGCTTTTTCAGTTCCTTTATCTTGCAGATGGCCCAGCAGTTCTTCTCACTTCTTATTCTTTTCCCCTTCCTTCAGTGGCACAGCAGTTATTTCTTTTGAAATGTGTAGTTTTCATGTTCACCTTGTGTTTTTATGGGCTTTTTCTTTCCACAACCCTCACCTCCACTCTCCTCCAATCCATTTCAAAAACATGCTATTAGGTTGAATGGTGACCCAAATTGCGCACTGGGATTAGGCTACAATGGGCCTAAACACTGTGTGGAAGAAAGTAGGCATACAAGGAGGAGATGATTATTGCCTTTTACTTTTAGCAATCATTAGACTCCTTGTTTTGCAGACACCACCTACAATTTCACCATTGTCCATCAGACAAAAGGTGCAATTTCCAGTTTTGGCACTGTATGTGTGTAGTTTACATTTTCTCCATGTTCCACAGGGGATTACTCTGAATATAAGAACATAAGCAAAATTTTGACAAGAACAGGACATTCAGCTCTACATAGTTCATCAATCCCTGTTCAGCTAAACTGTGTAAAACATTATTCTTCTGCTGTTAGCGTCTCTACATAGTTTTGTTTCCTAATGAATAGGGGCCATTTTTTCTGTCTCTTTTATCAGGCTTAAAATAACTAAACTGGGGCTTTCACAGTGGTTCTGTATTTGAATACATTTCTTCTTATGATGGCTCTGGAGAGTGGTGAAGTGTTGCATGGTTGGTGATGCAAGTAAGAATTTCTCTGTACTCCTACAGAATACTACTATTGTACTGTATGTACTGTTACTGCTTTCCCCCACAAACACTGTCATGGTCACCTTATTTGATTAAATGTCCTTCCCCCTTTAAGAAAGTGTGCTTTGCCCCCTTTACGGCCAACATGTGGGAAAGTGACAGGTCACAAGGTAAAATAAGGACAGTCAGAAAATGAAATGTTATTAAAAAATGTGACTGTGTCAGAATCAGTAAATCAGTAAACTAAAACCGCTAAGTCGTTAACCAGAATGTATTCTGGTATTCTATGTATTCTAAGACATGTTGCTTTCAGCATGATGTAACTAATTTATCTACTATTCTTTCGATTAAGAAGTGAGGATGCAGATGAATTACTTAGTTTATCACCCTGCCATGTGCCATAACCACGTTGGCCACAAATTTCATTTTTTGGTCAATTTGTATTTTGAGCAATGCAATACATACTGAAACAGTTTAGTTTGCATTTTATTTTCATTGAGCTGATCTTTAGTTGCATTTTGTGTGGACTAAAAAGGCCTAACAACAGAGATTTTGTGTTTTCCCAAAATGCCAACCAGTGGCGTAGCTAGGGGCGGGTGGAGGGGGGGTGGTCTGCCCCAGGTGGCATATTTTTGGGGGTGGTATTATTGGCCAAAAGGCGCAGTACAATTCGTGTGTAAGCAGCAAGGTTCAGAAAAATATCACTCATGAATGAAAAAAGTAAAATTCTCTGATTTTTGTCCACAAATGCTTCAAAAATAATTTTCAGACTGTCCTTCTGTGACGGCATCAGACACAGCAATTGAAATTTATGAGGCAATAACAAAAATAAACATAAAAATTACACCGATAATAATTTCTATGAAGATAAACAACTAATTTACAATTTATAATTTTGTTTCTTTATCAATCCAAATGTGTTCTTGCTCTGCGCAGAAAACATCCCCACCTATCACTTGTACACTACACCGGTTCTGGTTTTTGCAGCGTAATTATATTAAACTAATAATTAGAACACGACTATCGGATTATCAGTGCGTCTATACTATATTCTTGTCTGGCTGATGCTTATAAATATTAAATGTGAACAATTATTGCTGTTTCTCTATATATGAATAAATCTATGCAAATTTTATCTTAATTTTTCTTTATACGTCATTTTCATTTTCTATTTAAATAGGTTAAAATATTCAGATATGTTGGAGGGCAGCAAGTTGAAGCACCACCCTGCCCCAAGCGGCACAAACTCTAGCTATGCCACTGATGCCAACTAGCAATTCACATGAATGCCCTGAAGTGGGAATGGGAAATGTCATAAATGGTAACTCTGAAAATTCTCAAAGCATCTAAATGTAGCAAATAAATAGATTTATACTATAAAAGGAAGAGGCTGGTGTAGAATGCAGCAAATCAGGTACAGAGCTTTTACTATTTTAGTGAAGTGAATCTAATAACCATTTTAGTGTAAAAATATATGACTTGTTATGCAAATAGGATCTATACTGAAACTCATAATCATTTTAGGGGGAAAATATATAACTAGTATTGTTATGAAATTAGGATTTCTACATTCCTTTGATAAATCGTTGACTAAATAAACAAAAAAATCAAAATCAAATCAAAAATCTTCTTTTTATTGATCTATTAGGTAATTTCAGTTAAGAATGTTCTAGCTTACTCTTCAATCCTCCATCAATCAATTTTAAATCCCTACCTTAAAGTCCTGCATTTGGGATTCCAGTGTTTTGGCACCAGTTTAGGCAACAATAAAAGATAAAAGGTACAATTTTGCACTTTATGTCTTAGGGGGTTTCCAAAGAGTGGAAAAATGTGAAGAATGTCTTAAGCCTTAACCAGCTGCAGCTCCACCTGTATTGCTAACAAATATGAGCATCAAATTTGTGTACAAAGATAAAAAAAAGAAAAATGACCAAATAAAAACATTTAATAAACTGCAAGTATATATACCTGCAGCATTCCATTTTCTTGCAACATTTTTCACTTATGACCGCCACTATCATCTGATTTGGTGGAGGTTATTAAAAATTCTGAATTATTTAAAAAATGATAAATACTGTAGGTGTGTAACACATTAGAACAGGGACTACCTGACATGTAACAAGACCATAATAAATGCTTTGTAATGCTGTGAGAAGGTAATTAAACATTCTAAAAAGTTGTATTTTGATCAGAATATGCTAAAATACTATAACTCTGGAAGATTTATTTAGTTCTGTACATTTTGTATTATCAAAGGGTGGATAGGGCTCACTAGATTCGTTACGTGTTGGCCTAATCTCGCGCACCCTAAACTTAACACACTCACACAGTAAAACCCACACATACCCACACTGAAGCACTCAGTATGAGGGCCTATCACGCCTCGGTTCTCCACATAGGCACTATGATATGAGCAGATCAGACGGGTGTCCCCCAGACATTGGAGGCGCGTTACTCCTTCCTGCACTGCTCAATAACTGCTCAAAAGGCATCATTTCTGAGCTGCTAAGCCTTTGGTAAATCTATACACTCCAGATACCCTTTACATTTAATTTACCTTTTTAATTTTATTACTTAAGTCACTCAAGAGGTCCTGAAAATGGTATAGAAGACTAAATTTGCAATATTAATGAACAAAAAGGAATAATAACAGTAAAAATAAATAATAGCAAAATCTGGATATAAAGCCCTAAAAAATAATACTTACAAAGGGAGAATGTGTGTTTCAGGATGGCTTGTCGTTATTCAGAAGTCTAGCTGGCACATGAATGGTCTCACTTGGGTGTAGCTGGATGGATAGCTATGACAGAATGGAGTCTCTGTCACTTCCAGGCAGTCCAGTCTTGATGCCAGTATCCCCATGTGGGATTCTGGACCCTGTGATGTTACTCATGGATAACTGGCAATTCGTTCTAATGATTGATAGCTTTGATCAAATGCAAATTATCAAAGTATGTGCCAAACATCTTATCTCATCAGGAGGATTTATCTGTACTGTAGCCAGTTCCCTAGGGAGAGATCCATCCCACCTGGCTTTTGAGTTATTCACTGATTGGTCAGTCAGTCATTATCTAACCCGCTATATCCTAACTACAGGGTCACGGGGGTCTGCTGGAGCCAATCCCAGCCAACACAGGGTGCAAGGCAGGAAACGAACCCCGGGCAGCCCACCGCAGGACACACAGACACACACTCACCCATACACCAAGCACACACTAGGGACAATTTAGGATCGCCAATGCACCTAACCTGCATGTCTTTGGACTGTGGGAGGAAACCGGAGCACCCGGAGGAAACCCACGCAGACACGGGGAGAAAATGCAAACTCCACGCAGGGAGGACCTGGGAAGCGAGCCCGGGTCTGCTAACTGTGAGGCAGCAGTGCTACTGCCATGCCACCGTGCTGCCCTGACTGGTCATACTAAATTATAAAGTGGGTTATTGTCATGGTTTCACAGGGTTTTGTGTATGTTATTGTTGTTTTTGAGATACTGTATTACGTGTTTTATTTTTTATGTATATTCTATGTACTGTTTAGTTTCTATTTAGCTCTGCTTGCCCTTTTCAGTTCTGTGTGTCTTGTGAGTGATCCCTACCTGTAAATATCAAGGGGCTGCCTTTCACCAAATAAATGCTAAGAAAACAAGTAGAACTTTATGGTGCATTTAATTGTGCTTGGTGGTTTTGGTAATTTCTAGTCAATATTGTTATTGCACCTTTTTTGGTGTATTAACTAGATTTTTAACTCAGTCTGTTTTTTTTGCCTCTTGTCGTATTTTTCGGACTTGTTTTTTGGTAACTCTGGTTGTGCCTTATTTGCTCTTTAGAGCATTTTTTAAAATTAATACATCTTTTATTTATAAAGATTCTTAGTTTCCCCTGTGTTTCAAGTCGAAGGTTAACAAATCCTTTCTCTTGTTGGAGTTTTCACTAAAGTTTTACGTTAAGGTAATCCCAAATTCATGACAGTTATAGGAAGCAAGTCAAAATGAAAATATGCATTAAGTTAGACAAAATACATAATAATTAATAATAATTCTTTAGATCTATATAGGGCTTTTCTTACTACTCAAACACTTTGCAAACTTAATGCAGGAAGGATGCGGGACATGAACCCACAATCGCCTTACTGTAAGGCAGAAGTGTTACAATTGCACCAGAATTATAAACCAAAATATAAAGCAGAGTCCCACAGATGTTGCTCTATACAAGAAACATCTGTGAATAGAAGTTTATCTTCATAGAAAAAGAAAGTTAATGTACATAGATCATAGGCAGAAAGTTTTGCTTATGTGATATTGGGAGAAAGGGCATAGACAAAATCAAAAAAATAAGGTCAAAACTGAGAGAAAGATGATATAATATTAAAACCAAAATGAGCCAAAATAAGGAAAGACTACTTTTTATGAATGAAACATAGCACAAACATAATCTTTCATATTGATGCCATATGCTGACATTGTCTTTAGTTGACTTTATTATTGTAGTGCACACCTATTAGGACTTACTAATATATATAAGTCAACTCCAGTTTGTTCAAAATGTAGCAGCCAGAATCTTATCGAAAAAAATCAAATTGAATACATGTCACCTATATTAGCACCATTACACTGGCTGCCAGTGCCTTTTTAAAATAGATTTTTAAAACATTTTTAATTATCGAGAGCAGCAGGGCCAGATTTATATGAAAAGAGGCCCTAGGCTATTCCACTTATGAAGCTCTTTCACCTTCCATTTTTAAGTTTGTAAATTACATGAGAGATAATAAAATTTTGCTAACAATTTGAATGTAGGCCCCTCTTGATCTTGAGGCCCTAGGCTGAAGCCTAGTTAGCCTATAGGAAAATCCGGCCCTGGAGAGCAGTGATTCCCAAATTCAGTCCTGGGGCTGAAGGTTTTTATTCCAATTTGACGATCAATGCAGTACAATCATTATTTCATAAACTGTCCTTTTCTTTTCTTTTAAAATTCTTTTATTCACAGAAATTCTGAAATAAAGGATTTGCCAATAATTAAGTTTCCTTTAACAAGTTCTGTTAAATTGACCCTTTTCTTCATAGTTTTATCCTTTAACTGCATGCAAATACTGACAACACTGAAAGTAAAAAGGGGAACAATGACTTCAGTGGCATATTTACTCGTCTACTCATTTGTAAGAAATGTCTCTTTGTGAGCAGGCAAATGAAATTGTCACTGATATCAAAGCTCTCCTTTAGCATTTAATGTTGTTTGCAGGTCTGTGTGCTTTGCACACTGCAAATAATCTGCATTTGGATACAATTACAAACTCTACAGAAAAAAGCCAAATTAAAAAGATAACAGTAAAGGACATATAAGCATTTAAAGCCAAGACAAAGAATGAGAATATTAATGAATTTCCTAGACCAGACAACTAAGCAGTGAAATCAACTAAAAGTAAGAATGACACACCAGTTGTAAAATTGGTTGGAATAAACACCTGCAGCCATGGGGGTCCTGCAGGACAGTGGGGGCCCACAAGCTCTCAACAGCCTTGCACCTTTTAATATTTCGAAATGCCTATCCACACAAACCTTTATTTGTAATCTCAGACCTTTGAGTACTGGCATGTTCAACAGTGAAGCATAAAAGGGCTGCTGAGGTGGCCTTCTGGTTTTATGCACATACAATCTGCAATACTTTTTCACCAGGCTAGTCTTGTTGAACATTTCAAAAACCTGCTAAGAACAAACCTTTTATAATTTGGGCTTTTCATAATTTATTTAGAGCACATCTGTACTACATAACTAAAATTAATCCTGCGTCAGCGTATGTTTTAAGTTTTGCATTTGTTCACAGTAGCAAATATAGCTGTTTCCGTAGAACACAATTATTAGTCAGTCCTAAATATTCATATGTTCATATAGTATAGATATTTTTTTTTCAGTTTTCATTCTGCCACCATGCCAAAATACTTCAGACACCTTTAATGCCAGAAAAGCTGAAGGATACTACTGCTATGATAATATCTATAGTATCAAACTTTTTGGGACTTTCATTGAATGTAGTTAAATTGAATAACACTGTCACATTTGAGCACAACTGTAAAATGACCAGATGAGGCAGAAAAGTCTTTAATCACCGGAACTCCTAGAGGTTTATTTTCTCTTGCACCCTCACCAGAAGGAGTTTTTATTTTCCTTTCTTCTTTGGCCATCTGACTATTGCATATGTTATCAAACGTAATGCCAGCTTTTACCATCTTAACCATAAAGGCAGACTCTTCATCCTTAGGAGACTGCGTTCCTTTAATGTTGGAAGTGACATTCTTCACATCTGTGATGGCCAGTGCATTTCTCTACGCTGTGGTGTGCTGGGCTGGTAATGTCACTTCAAGAGATGCCCACCAACTAGACCCCCTAGAGGTCGTAGCGAAAGAGAGAATTAAAACAAAACTGAGTGCCATTATGAACAATGCTGCACATTCTCACTCTGACACGCTAACACTGAGTTCTTTCAAGCAACAAATTATTCAGCAGAAGCGTATCAAGAAACAAACTGGGGCTCCTTGACACCATCAGCAATACGTCTGTATAATGCTTCTCTATGACTGTGGCAGCCAAGTCAGAACTTTCCTTTCTTTTGAATTTTCTCGCTTTACAGCCATTACAGTGTGCATTCAGACCAAAGCGTGTATGTATATTTACTGTATGTATGTATGTATGTATGTATTGAAAGAGCTTCTGTAAAAAGCCAAATTTCTTATCTAGAAGAAACTTAAATAACAGGGATTCTGCTCTTTTTTTTTGTGAATTTCCCCTTGGGATTAATAAAGTATCTATCTATCTATCTATCTATCTATCTATCTATCTATCTATCTATCTATCTATCTATCTATCTATCTATCTATCTATCTATCTATCTATCTATCTATCTATCTATCTATCTATCTTTTACCTCTTTTATGACTTTAATTTTTCTTTTACTACATGTAGAGCACTTTGAGTGACGCTTATGAATAAAAATGAGCTATATAAATAAATAATGTGGTTGTTGCTGTTATGATACATCTGCACCGATTTTGTTCTGTAAATTAATATACATAAAATTCTCAAATCAAATCAGGCTTTCAGGGGGCCAGAGCCCATCAAAGAAGCAATTGGTGCAGGACAGGACACAAGGTGGGACCCACTCATGGACACAAGGCTGAATTGGAATCAACAGTCACCCTAACCTGCATATCTTTGGAAAGGTGGGCCATATAGCAGAGGTCCTTGAAAGAGACATACTGTACATAGATATGGGAAGAATGTGAAAATGGCACTTGGAAAGCAACCTTGAACGACAGTCCAACCTAGAGTGCTAAACCTGTGAACAGCAGTGCTAGTCATAGCACCAACACTTCTTAAACATTTAAAAACTTTAAATAAATAAATTAATTAATTAATGTTGACTGGCAGACCACTTAAGAGTAAGTTTTGCCAATTTTACTGTCGAGCTACACTTCTCCTCTTCTATGTACCCATGTGATAAAAGAAAGTCAATTTATAGATAGATGGAGTTAAACAGATGCTGAGTTTGATAGTTTGCAATTAGGGCAGCATCAGAGATTTGTTTGAGGTACACAGTATTTGTATGTGAGTGATAACAATGTTGTAGTTGAATAGTTTACCTTAATAGGATTTAGTGATGAAACGCAGAAGCTCCCAAGTGTAATTGAGAAATACCTACAGAGAAATCCAGCAAAATGACACCTTTTATTGGCTAGCTAAAAATATGCAAGCTTTCGAGGCAACTCAGGCCCCTTCTTCATCTTCCTTTCTTCATTACATCTTGCCTGACCACGAGGGGGCGACCGCCATGGTGGCTTTGGGGACCACGGGAACTGAGATTGGAAACTCAACCCTATAGGGGCCCATGGTCACCACCAGGGGGCACCCCGATGCCTGGAGAGCCCTGGTCCTCAGCACTTCCGCCACACCTGGAAGTGCTGGGGGGAAGACGACCAGGGACACCCGGAGTGCTTCCGGGTGTGCAGCCGGTACTTCCGATACACTGGGGAGTGCCGGCGGAAGATTATCTGGAGGCACCTGGAGCACATCCAGGTGATTATAAAAGGGGCCACCTCTCTCCGTTTGATGGCTGGAGTCGGGAGCGGAGTAGACAAAGTCTTGGAGGAGAGGAGTGGAGGCAGCCTGAAGAGAAGAGAAAGACATTGTGAGGCCTGGACTTTGGGGGAGTTTTGGGGTTGTGTGTGCACTGTAAATATTGCAAATATGATTAAATGTGTGTTGGTTGGTGAACCATCGGTGTCCGCCTGTCTGTGTCTGGGCCATGCTCCACAAAGTGAATAACTGTTTTTAAGAGAATGTAATGAGGATCTTGCAGTGGTCCATATGAAGGACGAGTTCTTGTATTGATTTCTGTGCCAGATCTGATTGTGAAACATCACTGATTTCAATGTTTGATTGACATTTTTGCTGGGGGTTTGGGGACAAGAGGGACTAAAATGGATACAACACCTGCTTTTTTACACTTAGCTAATCTCTCCTTCTGGCAGTCCTGACAGTAGCACAGCCATTTTATCTTTGCACTGCATCTGTTTTTGAACTGCAGTGCAGGTGTTATCAGGAGACAAAGCTCATCAACTGTGTTTCATTACTTAGTGGCATGTCAGCACACACTTCTTTATGGGGAGCTCCAATCCTGAAAAACACCTTAATCTCTGATTTTGTATCATTTCCTCACAGTGCTTGATGCTTTATGAAATACCACAACCTCCTGATCATCAACTGAGCGCCTAAGCTTCACGGGAGACACATTTACAAGATTATTGAGATTTA
The DNA here is from genome assembly GCF_900747795.2 of Erpetoichthys calabaricus. Taxonomy (NCBI): domain Eukaryota; kingdom Metazoa; phylum Chordata; class Cladistia; order Polypteriformes; family Polypteridae; genus Erpetoichthys; species Erpetoichthys calabaricus. The sequence continues at coordinate 187,863,608 of NC_041396.2, read as the reverse complement.
TAAAGGTGAATTGCTAAATTTACATTTAAATTTTATGCATGGAGTTAAAAGCTCATTTTTTTAGTTCAATTTGTTAACCTGGAGTACTACATGTGGTCCAAACTGTGGTTCAAAAACAAAAAAATGGACTTCTTCATCTTCAAATGTGATATTACGTTTGTAGGGGGTGCGAACATAAATGAAACATTTTCTGGAGGTGGGAGGCATAGGAATGTTTGAGGACCACTGCAGTAGGAGATCCATCACTTCTTGTGAAGAGCACATCAAAGCACCCCTCGTGGACTAGCACACACATGCTGTCCTCTCACATCTTCCCTCTCATGTCTCCTTCCCAGCCAGGGATACTCCATTCAAGACTGGGATCTGTAGAACGTTCTACTGAACATATGCATAAAGAGTATATGCATTTTATAAATGATAAAATGTTTACTTGTTAAAAAATAATAAAAAAAACATACTAGGTTATAATAGTAGTTAGACTGTATTCAAGCACACATGGCAGCAATTGGTTTCCTATTTTCTTTATTTTTATTTTTTTACAAATGCAAAACTCACCTCTTCTGTTTTTCAGAACTGCAGCTGTTGTAAAGCATCAGCAGATTTGACCCCAACACCACCTTTCAGCACAGAGGAATTTTATTATAAGAACAAGTTATGATACTGGATGATAAAATCAACATTTGGTAATACCAGCTTCAAGAGTAACCTTGGAAATGCAGACATACACACTTATTTCCATGAACACGGCTGCATATCACTATTAGATAATATTAAAATGGCACCAATAAATATGGCCTGAGTCCTCCAAGACAGGAAATTGATTTAATAGGAAATGAACATGAGCTGGGGCCTGGCTGTCAAGAGGAGGGCATATATATACTGTACCATCTAGTGTGCTCCTTCACTGGCACGAGCAGGATATCTGCTTTCATTGTCTCTTTTACTTAGAAGCCTTCTGTGGTGCCTTTGCCCATGGCAAACTCTTGTTAGCTGGCTATTACTTTAATTTGATAAGTATGTTTTTTTAATCAATGTGCAGTTTAATTCAACAAAAGAAAACAGTGTACTGTATATCAAGAAAAAATATATTGAATATTCATATTTGTAACCTTGCATTATACAAGATGAGTACGTGCATATGTGAATATACTGTACACTCCATGGCCACTTTATTAGGTACATCCCCTCATTAATTCTCTAAACAGCCAATCATGTGCTTTCAACCTAATCTATGAGCTTGCAGATGTGAACAAGAAGTTTAGTTGTTTTTTGACCAAACATTAAAATGAACAAAACATATGACCTAAGTGACTTGGACCTATGGCATGACTGTTGGTGCCACACATGCATCTGACACTAAATTGCATCTCAGAAACTGCTGATCTCTTGGGATTTTCACGCTATAATCTCTAGAGTTTACAGACAATGGTGTGACAAACAGAAAACATCCCATGAATGACAGTTCTTTGGGTGAAAACACAGGGGAATGGCCAGGCTAACCAACAGGCCGCAAATACTTAAGTAACAGCTCTTTACAAAAGTGGGGTTGAGAAAAGCATCTCACAACCTATAACACATCATAATAAGATGTTAAAGTAAATGGACTACAGCAACAGAAGACTGTGCCATAATCCACTTTTGTTAGCCAAAAAACAAGAAGATGAGGGTACAGTGTGTGTGGAATCCCCAAAGCCAGACTTTTGAAAATTGGAAAAAGTCATCTGTTGTGATAAATCTCAGTTTCTGCTGTAGTATGCAGGCAGGTTATTGGTTGATACTTCCTTATGTCCATAGTACTGGATGATGATGGTAGTATAATGGTGTGAACCTTTAATATCAAATGAGCATCACATCAATGTCTCAGTGGAAATAAGCTTCAATAGAGTAATGGGGGGTTGAAGTAGAATTGGAGATTTGTGACATTAAGGTGCGCCCAAATATCTGCAGAAATTGCATGATGCTACTGAGGCTGTATGGGACAAATTCCTAAAGAATGGTTCCAGAATATATTTGACACACAGAACTTGGTTGGAACATCTCCTTAATTTACCTAAAACAGTGTAGCTCAGAAATTAGGGTGTAAAATGCCCAGGTTTTGATTGCACTGACAAGACCACCAATATGGATTGATAGATCCCTAAATAATGGCTATTGCTCCATAATTAATTATTCTTTGGGTAATAATACAGTTGAAAGTCAATGGAGCATGATAGAAGATGGAGTAGAGGTTTTCCAAACATATACTTGGGCCCACACTCCTCCTTTTAGGGGAGAGGTGACCTGTGTCACACACGTGTGCTTCGGAGAAGGTTGTTAGGCTCAAATAATGTTGTTTCTCAGCTGGACCGGGGGTTGGCGCTGTCATCTGACCCTCTCTCCTTTTGTTCCCTTGCAGACTAGCAGAAGAGCCAGCCAAACAGTAACGTCACCAACAACCGTCCCTCTGATGATGTCACTTCCGTCCTTTCCTGATGACATCTTCAGAACCCACCTATCAAAGACATCACTTCCTCTTCCAGCCACCCTGGGCCATTCCCTTTCTGTCTCCGCCATATAAATGCCTGTACTTTTCCATCTGTATTCAGTTCTGTTTTGAACTCGGTAGTGATGTGTTTTTTTTGCTGCATTTTTCAGTATATGTGGTGGCCATTCCGGAACCTTTTTGTGTCTCCTGCTCTCCTTAGTTACACCTGGTATTGGTCTGAGAACCATAGGGTAAATTCTTGCAATGCAGTTCCACTGCCTTCCTAACCGTTTCCTGACTTCAGAAGTGATCTCTTGGCCTTCCTAGGAAGTAATCCTTGGTCAGCTTCTGAAAGCTTGTTTTTCTCACCAGACGAGTTAGATTGGAGTTGAGTGGTTTAGAGTTGGCAAGGGCTGAAATGGTCAAAATGCAGGAGATGACATTAAGGTACCAAACTGAAAGTGTTTTAGGCTCAGCATGTGTGAGAAAGGGATTGAACCTGTGTATAATTACATTCAGTGTGTTTAAATGCACACAAATAATCGGGTTAAGGTGCAAGTAATTTTCTGAGGTTTTCCTTTGCTAAACTCCAACGTCATTAAACTGGGAAAAAAAAAGAGTTAAATGTCATCAGCGACTACTATGAATCAGATAATAAGCATGACACCTATGATAATTTTCTTGTGATCTCTAAATATTTTTGGTCAAATTGACATTTATTTATAGGTTTCTGTTACAGGATTGCATATAGCAACCTCTTTTCTGTTTGGTTGTGTGACTGAGCCATGCAAAGGACCCAGTACATGTGTTTCTTGCTTTACATCCAGTGCTGCTGGAAAAATAAAAACACAGGTATTTTACTTCAATAAGATATACATTAGGTTACAAGCACTTTGAAAAGTAATCAGACTAATTAACGCAAGTTACTTTTACTATGTTACCCTACTGCTCCTGAGATTGCATTGCTGCACTTCAGGTTCAGGTCATCAACATAAATTTAGAGATTTCTGAAATATTGAGACAAATTACTGAAGCCAGGAGAAAGAATAATACAATTATCTGAACATTTGCCACGGGAAATTTATTTTGTGGACACTTGTACCTGTGGCTGCTGAAAGCATGTGCAAAGCAAATACATGCGCAGGCTGACAGAGTGCAAAGAACATGCGCAGACCAAAGGATCCCTAACAGAATCCTGGTTATGGGTTTACATGGCCATAGAGTTGGGTTATTCATGGTGAAATCAACCTCTGTTAATCAGGTTTCTCAGAGGCCAATAACCCAATTTGTTTAATACGAATAAGAGTTTACATGGCATTTTAGAAATCAGGTTTCTGTGAATAATTGAATAATTGAAGTGCATGTAAATGAGCTAATTGTAGCTGTGGGATTATTGCTTTCCTATTATTTTTGTACCCATTTGCCTCCTTTGGTCTATATCCTCATGTAATATCTTTATAAATTAACGCTTCAATTTAATATACTTTAGCCTCCATAGATGTATTATGGTTTGAGGTTAAGTTCAAGAGTTTATATATATTTATATATGTATACTAGCTGTCCCCCGTGGCTTCGCTGCATAGAAGTGAAACAGGAAAGCAATGAGGGTCCTGCCCAGATCCCTACCCCTGACGTCACGCTTCCCCCTCCCCTCGGCCCACAGCCTCTGACTCGGATTAGCGCGAATATATCACTCCTATATATCGGATCTAAATCTGTTAAGTAGTTCTCTCATGAAAAGTGGACAGACATACAGACAGACGTTGGATTTATATATATAGAACGAGCATGGGAGACGATTACCCACAATTCCCATGCTTGGCAGACAAAGCGTACACATACTACTCATATTGCAAGACCTCGCTCGTTTATCAAGTTAAAATTTATTAAAAATTTTAGCTCGTCTTGCAAAACACTCGCAAACCAAGTTACTTGCAATCCAAGGTTTCACTGTATATATATAAAACACTATGTTGTATTTAATGTTTAAAATAACAGGTGCAAATGCATATATACACGCATTATGTATGTATTACATACTTTATACGCTAATAAATAATTAATTTTTTTTTTGCAAACATGTTTTTCTTCAAATATAAAAATTTAACTGTAAACCTTTAGTATAAAAATTATGCACTCATTACAAGAAGTTTTCTTTTAATTCATAACATTTTTTTTAAATTGAATGTATTGAATTGAAGGCATCTAAAATAAATGTAATCACAGGATATACACAAGATGCAAAAGTCTAATAAAAGTCCTCAAATATCCTTCTTGTTTACACTTTAAGATATGGCACTTTAATAAACCCTTTCCTTTGCAGCATTTACTGTTGATTATTTCATATGTTATGGGTTTCCAACTGTTGTATTTACTGTATATCTGTGGCACACTGTCTTGAACTGTGATCTCTTAAGCACTAATACGAACAACAGGCAACTTCAGTACCCAGTGATGAAAGTGACTGCAGGTTTTTGTTTCAGGTTTTTCTCTGATTCATCTTTAATTGCACATTTTGTTTTTGCATTCAGACATTAAATACAAATTTCTAAGAAAGTTTTGTTTTCTTTTAATTTATCACCTATTGAATGTCTCCAATCTTACCTATCTTATCCTACCTTGATTAATCTAAGATTGTTACTAAACTAAAAAATTGTCTTTGAAGCAATGTTAAGAGCAGTAAATATGAACTGCACAATGGCTGTATGGTTTCTACTCCAAAAATGAGTACATTGTCATTTACAGCCTTGCCTCAGGGCCATCTTAACATATGGACACAATGGGCACTGGCCGGGGGACCCAGGAGCATAGGGGCCCACAATGTTTCTGCTGCCTATGTGTGTTTCTGTTTTGCAATCAAAACAGGGGCCCCAGTGCCCTTCTTCGGACTATGATGCTGTTAAGATGGCCCTTGGTGTTTGAAATGCTATAAGTAAATCCAGATTAGATAAATTACTATTTAAAAGAGAAACACTTTCACTACCAGATGACTCTGAATATGAAGACTCATTTACAGGCATGAGTAAGCTACCAAGAGGATGATTGTCATCATAGGTAACAGTTGCCATCAACCTCCAGGACTGAACTTGCTCATCTGAGAATAATATGATAGTACAATGTAAAGTGGTATGTACTCATGACAATAACTAAAACACGTTGTCTTTTACTATACATTTAACAGTATACAATATGCACAACACAGTTTTCTTCTAGACAGTGAATCCAATCATTAAGGTATAAACAGGCCACAGTCAACAACTTTACACTCCTGTTTAGGCCTCTCGTTGTATGTAGGGACATCTTCTAGCAGCTTTAGGACATCTGTACCTTCAATCAGCTCCCTACAATAAGAAAATATTTTTTGACAAAAATTAAAAGACTTTTTTTTTCTAATTATAAACACTCTCACAGTTACTAGAGTATTCACTTTTAATCTTTGGTACTGCGTGTACTGGAGAGGCTAATGTTCTCTGAGATTTTTCATGCAAGGATAACAGAGATTTTGAGGTACAGTAGTTATACTCACTAAAATGGTGTTAGAGAGCCATGTTGCAGGCTTATAACTCATGCAAGTAAGAATTTCACTGTAGTCTGTACACGTAACAATAATGACTCTATAAACCTAATAATAATAATAATAATATGGAGTTCATCAAAGCTCCTATTTCCATTATAACTCAAAATGCTTATGGCACTGAGAATAAACAGGTTCTTAAATCTATTGTTCTCAAGTCCTTGGAATCTCAACCTGTACCATGATGACGGTAAGTAAAACTCTCAGAAAGAGGTTGGCTACTGTCTTACAGAACTGAGCTGGCCATCTGATGCAGACCAATTGCCCTGGATTGTAAAATATTTAGATTTTAAAAATGTAGACTGCATTAATTAAGTTTTAATTTTGCTCAAATGAATCAGGATTTTAACTACAGGGCCATTTAACATCCTTTCTTGTATGCTCTTCCTGTATTGCACCAGTAATTTATAACTTTAGTGCATCTGCTTCAGTGGGTTTATAACTGAATCTATTTCAGTCAGTTTAGAACTTAAAGGTAGCAGGAATGGAAAACAGTATGAATACCGCAAGATCAGAAGCTGTTTCTGCATAGTTTACAACTCCAGAATGAAATAGAAATATGAAGATGTGAACAAGGTCAAAGACTTTGAGAATAGTCATTCATCATAAGGAACATCTGCCAATCAAATGTGTGCAATTTCACATGTCTTGGTGCCCACGTGAGATTTCAACATAAACAATGACCAGAGTGACGACATAGAAACCACCATTAGGAACCAAAACATGTCAAAAAGAAAGAAAGATCATTTTGTTTGGATGTCGAGGAAAACAAACCTATGCATCACGCCAATCGCAAAATTAATGAACCGCTGAGGACAACATCTACCCTTGACAATACTAATATTCAGAAAGCTTTTCTAACACTATATTCTGACTTTTGCTATATATTTGATTTTCTATTATACTTTTCTTCTGTTGGTATTATTATACTTTAATCAATAAACTACTGCTTTACATTTCTATACTTTGTCTTTATATCTTAAGTGAATGACAAATATTAGGGCACATTATGTAGGAAGATTGCTGCTTTCTTTCCCACAGGGTTATCAAGACTGAGAGGGTGCACCTCAATAGGAAGAACAAGTGCAAATAGAATGGCATTAAATTAAAAGGGCGTTAAGCCTTCACGTGTCACGAGGACACCCCTATTTTTGTTAGTGCTGGTGATAGACAGTCCCGATGTCGAATACTAAAAGTGATAGATGTTTGGTAACACTATTGTACATACTTATGTGAATGGAATCTTAAGTGGAATATTACAGAGTGACTGGCAGTTGGGCATCACTAGTGTAATTGTACGGCTTGTATCTCTGTGTGTGTATATTAATCTTAAGGTACATAAGTAGACTAACTTAGTAAGTGGACTTGGTAAGTCTCACAAATCAATGATAATACACCAATAATTTCATTGCTGATGTTGATAATGTTGTTGATTTTGCTCAGTTATCTCTTCCATTAAGCAATGTTCTTATTCTTTTGGTTTTATTTTTGAAATGTCATGCAGGATGTGGAAGAGCGACTAGGCTCATTCCAGGGCTACAGGGGATGAATTATGAAGAAAGATTAAAAGAGCTGAGCCTTTTCAGTTTAAGCAAAAAAGATTAAGAAGTGACATGATTGAAGTGTTTAAAATTATGAATGGGAGTAGTACACAAGAACACGGGGACACAGTTAGCAACTTGTTAAGGGTAAATTTTGCACAAACATTAGGAAGTTTTTGCTTACACAGAGAACCATAGACACTTGGAGTAAGTTACCAAGTAGTGTGGTAGACAGTAGGACTTCAGGAACTTTCAAAACTCGACTTAATGTTTTTTTAGAAGAATTAAGTGGATTGGGTTGGTGAGCTTTGTTGGGTTGAATGGCCTGTTCTCGTCTAGATTGTTCTAATGTTCTAATATGTTTATGTTCAATTTTTTTTAATATTTAACATTGGTTTGCTTCACGGGTCTTCCCTGCGTGGAGTTTGCATGTTCTCCCCGTGTCTGCCTGGGTTTCCTCTGGGTACTCTGGTTTCCTCCCACAGTCCAAAGACATGCAGGTTAGGTGCATTGGTGATCCTAAATTGTCCCTAGTGTGTGCTTGGTGTGTGGGTGTGTGTGTGTGTGTGTGTGTCCTGTGGTGGGCTGGCGCCCTGCCCAGGGTTTGTTTCCTGCCTTGCGCCCTGTGTTGGCTGTGATTGGCTCCAGCAAACCCCCGTGACCCTGTAGTTAGGAAATAGCGAGTTGGATAATGGATGGATGGATGGATACTCTGATGAGGTCATTGCTTTTCCAATTTTTAGATTTATTCTATGGTGCCACCTTTTCGTGTGGTTGTTGTCAGGGGCAGGTTGCTCTAATGCTGGGTGGATCCTAGGCACATAATACTGACACGTAATCCAGTACCACATTAACTGTGACATCATAGAGTTCCATCTTGATTATCACAAACAAGTACATAAGAAGACAAGAACATAAGACATTTGGCAAACAAGAGGCGACCATTCTGTCCGTCCATTCGGTAAAAAGTCTCTGTACACTTGACAACAATGTCTGTATAAACCCATAAACTGTACAATGAGATGAAAATTACACCACAGACCAACTACCATAATGCCCTCAACATGTGGACAGTGCTCTACATGCCAGTTCATCCTTTCTCTAATCAAAACCCTAGTTGAACCAAAATTATATTTACTTTGGAAATTATGGGGCTGGAGAAATGCCTAATGAGAAAAGCGCTGGTTTAAAGAAGAAGTTCACAAAAAATGGTCCTGAAATCTGGAAGGAACTATTGACACCTGAGTGCATATTGTGCCGAGAAACCATGCAGCATCATAGTAACCACAACCACAAAAAAGGTAACACCATGAAAATGAAATACACAAATGTTGAAACAATCACCAGAATAAGATTAAAATAAATTAAAAACAAAATAACAATTTTGTAAAAATCTACCTGAGAAGAAACTAACATGATTAATAGAACCTTATTATACCACAGGAATGCAAGTTAGAGCATACTCACCCAAAAGCTACATATCTTTTATCCATCCAAGGCGCAGGCTGAAGTGTGATGTAAAACTGGGATCCATTAGTGTGAATTCCTTTGTTAGACATTCCCAATACTCCCCTTTTGTTGTGGGGGACTGCAAAGCTTTCATCTAGCAAAGAACAAAGAATATTTTATACTATACTCTATGAAGGAAGGGATGCTTCACATGCTTCAAGGTCTCCAGAGTTTCTAAATCACACAGAGCAGTGGGCAAATTTGACAAAGGATGGCCACTGTTATTAATCTTAGTTCTATTCTCCAGTGGTGTTTTATATGTGGTTTTTGTTGTCCCATTTTTTTGTATTCTGTTTGGATGCCACCATTTTGTGCCAATCTTCACATGTCTACAGCTTTGTTGATTACATTTCCTCCCCTTACCACTCATAAAACGTTCATTTTTGTAGTTAGGTCCTACCTGTTGTGGATTGTGGCACACATATTATGGCATCCAAGGTTCTAGATTTCAATCAATAAAATTACATATTTGTAAATTAGTGGGCCTTAAAGATTTGCAGTTGGTATCAAGACTCTTTGGCTTTAAATTTTCCCTTCTAGTTTTGGTTTACATTTTTGGTTTTCATGGCAGAATTTCTTATCTCAGTGTTTCTCACCTCTGTCTCTTTATTTTGTGCTCCTGCTTTCATCCCTAATTGTTTCTACTTGGTCCCCAATTCTTTTCTTTGTTTCTGTGCTCTCATTATTTTTCACAGTTTTGAGTTTGGCCACAATCACCGCAGTTCTTTCCAACATGATGATTGGTGCCTATTTTGTGATTTATTCCTTTGTGAGTTATGTTTACTACTTGCTTATATACTACTACTACTTACCTATATATCTCCATATTCAAACAACTTGGCAGGATTAATGTTGCCATTTTTCAAAGCAGAGGTGCACAATTGCATTGTTTTAAGATGTTGTGATTGTATTTACTTTGCTCAGTTTCAACCAGATCAGACATGTTTATGACGTGACAATGGGGACAGTTGCTACTAAACTTTTATCATTCACATGGAGTCTAATCATCAGAAATTCATTGGCTTACAGGAAGCTTTCAGAAAGAAGTAGACAAAGTGCAAAGATTAAAAACAGAGTAGACAACTCAATAAAGACACAAACATGAGCTAATAGACTAAACTTGGGAGTCAAATAAAGCTGACAGTTAGAAATGAAAATTCAACACTTTAGTTTAGGTACTGCAAAAACACTATTACTCATTTAGTCCTATGTACCAAGACCTTAACACAGGCTTCTCGGAAAGACACTTTGACGTCCCACGAGACTGGACTTTACAACCTTTGGAAGCACGTCACGCCCTACTTACAAACAATTTAAAACAAGATCATGGACATCTAACCTCTCAGTTGTTGGAATGCTTTTGGCAGACACACTTCATGTGCACCCAGCTCTTAAAAATTTTATACGTTCTAGATGGCATGCCAACGACTAAGCGAAGAAGAAAGAGCAGCTATATGCAAATTCTGAAAATAAGGAAAGTAATAATCAGCCCGGACCAAGTGGTATTGAAAACCTCGTAGGTCCAATTGGGGTCAGAAATAAAAGACTTTATAAAGACATTCAAAAACGTTGGTGCGATACACATGCAGAGCAAGTTACAGATTATGAAAGTAGTAAAATTCAAAAGTATCAAAAAAAAGTAAAGATCGCATTAGCACAAACAAACAGAAATTAATACTCAGTGAAATAACGGAACAGCAAAAAGAGATCAAATATATGGACATAAGTGATATAGAAGTATGTAGATATCGTAAGGCTTTAAAGTTTAAGTCGGAGAGTTGTAAATCGTCTAATTCGTGTTGCCATCAAGGAAAAGTAGTGTTGCCTCCAAATGAAGTGGCATATCCGCAAGAATTAAAAGATTTGTTGTTTGGTGAAAGTGAAATCCACAAACACTACATGCAAAATATCCGAGTCTACAATAATTTTTTCACATTCACATCATTCAATGCTCAAAATGTAGATTAACACAATAATGGACCATACGCTATGAGAATCTTTGGTCCTGCAACAACTAAAGCTACGACAAGTTTAATTTCGATGAAACCACAATTCGGTCAGCTGTATATTTATGATCATGAAAAAACGATGCAACATAGAATCAAAAGAGTATGCAACAATTCCCATAAAAATAACAATCTCTTTAAATTGTATATCCGGTTAGCCAAATCCGGGAGAGGGAGAACGAAATGAGTAGGGGGCAGAGCCCCCTAGTTTAAAAATAGTAAAATGTAATAATTTGAAAGTAAATTATGTTTCATATTGTATTAGAGTTATTCATTGCGTAACACAATTTCATTCTGTTTGGCTTTGAAATTAACACACAAATACTTTTTAAACTTACACTTTTCCTATAAAAATTCAGTAAAAACAATTTTTTGAATTACATTTTCATCAATATTGCATTGAATTTTGATTCTGTGTTTGGACTTTCATCGTGACAACGCAACGTATAACTGCCTGTGATTGAATTTCATTTCTTTCTCTCTATCAAATAAAATGACTTTTTTGAATGTTTGACTCTGAGATTTGTTTATTGTCTTTGCAAAAGTTATTCTAACAGGAAACTGTTGACATTTTGCTGGCTAATGTTATCCACAGAAGATGTACTCACATTACCTTTTTTGGATACATCCTTCTTTCTACAGTAATTCGTGCAGTGGAAGACTGGACGCTATTAACGGTTGTAGATATTCTTCGGGATATTGTAAGTTGATGTTTTCATCTTCCGCCAACTGTTTCAGAATAGTCTATTGATATGCATTTAACCAATTTGCCGTGTAACCGATCGTAATTTTTGGCTTTAATTCGTTTGACTTCATCGTTTCTCGGTGCTAGGATTGCCCGTGTACTCATTTTTTCTGTTGATAACCCATCATGATGAAATTCTTCAATAAGATTTGGACATATGTCTTCTTTAATAAGAAACTTAAAGTGAGGAAAACGTTAAAATTTGCAAGAACTGAGAGAGCAGGAACTGTGTCTGACAAAAGCATTGACATGAATTAAATGTGAGTGGACCGTGTGCGTGGTTGAATATGGTTGAGAGGAGGGCGTGACTTGAAACAATCTCATGTCAAAAGTCTCATCTTGCGGGCCTTGAAAAAAATCTCTTCAAAAAAGTCTTGTCTCATTGCAGGATTTTTTATATAATAGAGAGATAATACAGTTGAGCCCAGGACTGTGCTTGGTCTACTTGTATCTGTGGTGTGTGGGACTCTGAAATGCTCCATGCAGGTCAAAAATAGGCAGCAGTGAACATCTCTCTGCATTTAAAAGGTTTAGTCCAATTTAGGACTTGAAAAAATTTTATGTCCAAAGTCTCGTCTCGCGGGACTTGAAAAAAATCTCTTGAAAAAAGTCTTGTCTCTTCCCAGGATTTTTTTTTATATAATAGAGAGATATAGATCATCTAGAACCTTTTGGTTAGGCATCTTGAGAGAATAAAAGAAGTTCAAAGATGCTTAGCAACAGCTTAGAAAAATCACCATGGAAAAGGTCTACATGATGGCAAGGCATTTGATTTAATTTACAGACCAAGCAAGAAAGATTTTGTAAAACATTTGAACAATTAAAATATTGCTAATAAATCCATTCTTTGTAATGAATATTTAAAGAATGATAAGGTGAGTTCAAACTTTTTGCTCATCGAGAACAGCAGAAATGAAAAGCAGAGTTATTGCATTGTATCACCATTATCATCACTGGTTAGATAGCCACTGTTCTGTCTTTACTCAGGTATACATTGCCCTCAAATCCTTTTTCTTCACTTTCCATGGTCCTGGGCTTTCTTTGGTGTCAGACCCATTTTTTTTAAACCACTGAACACCACCCAAAGAATTACAGATATAGTTGGTAGCAAAATGACATTTCAACTTGGGAAAACAGTTTAAGCCTAGTAATACATGAAGATGCCAAAAGTCTAGTTTTAAAAGTATACAGTATAAAAGTTCAGTGTTTTCATTGCAAAATGCCCTCTTTAACTTTGTAAATAAGTCTGCTGTTTTTGGCTTCTGTTCATACAGTCCCTGAGACGGCTCTGCGATAAGTTTGTGACCAACCATTTCTTCCTACAGACGCCAGCTGTAACCATACAACGGATTTTTGCTCATACAGACACTTTATGTTCCATGCTGCCCTTATCTGAATATCATGTTTTGCACTTTATTTCTACAGCAGTTCAAAATGTCTTGCGAGAATGAGTGCATTTTTTAAAGATACATATACCAATAATCCATGTTAGGAACAAGAGGGTTCAAGCTGTTTGCTTAATACTTAATATTTTGACAGTTGCATTTAATATATTCTTGTTTATCTTGGCACCAGAGAGTGCAAACAGACATGCTGGCTGGACATGCAGGTAAGAATTTCACTGTATACTATATGTGACAATACTACTCTACTACTGCAGCTACATTTTACTTTACTTCTTACAAGTATTAAATTTGTCCACCATGAAGGAGCTATTAGATCCGATTTTGCTGTGCTCTAATTTAAAAGTGGTCTTTGGCCATTATGTTGAGCTCGTCCTAAGAGGGGTTTAAAATACTACTCAAGCATGAGGTCTAATGAGGTTAGAGACAGGAAGAAATATTGTTAAAAATGCTTACTAGTGCCAGAGTCATGAAAGATAAAGAGAAAGTGCCTGCTTTAGGCTCAGCTTGGGGTCTGGGTAAGTGAATGAGCCGGTCCCACCTAAAATACAAAAACCCATTTAGAGTGGTTTGGACGGACAGCAGAGTTTTGTTTAATTTATTCCTTCTTTTGGTACTTTTATGTTGCCTAACTTATGTGCCTTTAACACTTTTCAAAGAATTTATGGATTTATTCTGTCCTGTTAGTTTGTAGCTTATTATGTACAGTGGCTGTCCTTCATCTGATTGTCTCCTTTTGTTACTTACTGTTACTTCTTTTTTCCTGTCACAGATACATTGCATACTATTTTGTAATCTTATACTGTATCTTCTTGAGGTTTGTCAGGAATACTTTCAAGGTCCTCCTGGCGTCCACAGCGGGCTCATTTTTGTTGTGTTTTCCTTAAATGTGAAGCACCCACTGTTCTTATCATGTCTGCCTGTCTGTCTGTCTGTCTGTCTATTTGCATGAAACAGCTCAAACGCTAGTGGACCAATTTAGTTGAAATTTGGTATTCTTTGTCCGTAACATTCAGTTTTCAGTAAGATATGTTTAATGGAGCAGGCTGAATTTTTTATATTTCCAAAATTTCCATTTATAAAGCACTAGTGAATTTTTAAAATCATGTAGAGAAACATTCTGTGCAACCTCAGTTTCTGATTACATCTTTTATTTCATTATATGTATTCATATCTGTCTCTGATGAAGTAAATAAACAAAATCCACTAACTATGAAAACAGTTAACTAAGTCCTCAAATGTGTAAACTGTCTGACCTGTTTGTACAGTAACTGCTGTTCTTTTTCCTTTACTGTAGTGCTTTTTTGTTCAATGCAGTATTATAATCTTGTTAACCTGTGAAGTGCCTTTTATAGTGCATATAGTGAACTATGCTATATAAAATAAAATCTGAATGATTTGTGTGACCACCCAGTGTAAATGAAACTGGGAAAAAATGTGCTCATTTTAAATATTGAATTCTTTGTCTCCTACTGGGGAGAGAAGCCAGGAGGGTGGTCTCCTGATACATATGCAATAAACTGTTACAAAATGATTGTGATTATAAAGCAGTGCCACTTAAAATGAAAAAACCAGGAACAAAGATTAAGTTTAAAATTAGCTGCATAATTTTAATAAACCTTTCTTTCACAGTGAAGAAAAATGGTTGCTATGAGATACAGGAGGGCAAACAAACTCTGTTGGTGTACGGAAATGATTGGCTATAGATGGCACCAATCATTTAAAGGCTCTTTAAGTAGGAACCCACCACAACATGCAGACATAAAGTAATAGCACCATCTGCTGATCAACATGTGACATTGCAGTAAGAGAAACACAACCAGCTGGAAGATAGATAGATAGATAGATAGATAGATAGATAGATAGATAGATAGATAGATAGATAGATAGATAGATAGATAGATAGATAGATAGATAGATAATACTTTATTTGTCCCCAAGTCACCCCTGGTGTTTTTTTTTCTAGACTTAATGTGGACTAAGCTTAGGCAGATGAGGGTTAGTTTTACTAAGTAAAAAGAGATGCAGTAAGTTAATAACATTATTATCTTTCCTATCTAGGGAGACCAAAATTGCTAAGAACACTAAATTAACTAAATTTAATATATAGTTAATTTAATTTAATATAAACTATAAATGGAAGAGAAATACTAGAAAACAATAATTAGAAAAACTAAGAAAAAACAAGAACGGAATTGGACAAATAAATTTAGAAGGCAAATTTTCATTTAAAAAAGCCAAAACATAAGAAATAGCTAAGTCATGTCTAAAAACAAAAAAGAGCTGTAAGTCTAAAGAAATGTAATTTATTGCAAATCCAAAATGAAGTTCCAAGAACAATAATACATTACCAAAAGTCATAACAAAGTCAATATGATAATGTCAATATGATAGCCAGATTACGTACACTTCACCCTAAGTTAAGCATGTTCAGGCCCTGCCAGTTCTTTGATGGGAGACCACCTAGGAAAAGCTTGGGTTGCTACTAGAAAAGGTGTTGGTGAAACCAGCAAGGGGCAGTTACCCTGTGGTCCGAATGGGGGTTCCAATGCCTCATACAGTGATGAGGATACTGTACTGCAAAAATGGTGCTGTCCTTTGGATGAGACATAAAACCAAGGAACTAAGGTGTCACCCATTGCACGGATGCACTCGGATCTCAATCCTGGTGATTTGTCGTGTGGTGGGTGCAGCAACGTGCTGTAATCAGCGCATGCTCTCAACCTCTCTCTCTCTCTCTCTCTGTGCTCAAAAAAGATCCCTGGGCATCCTTCATAAACAGTAATGTGTATGCTGATGTCCAGGCTAAATTACCCACCATTTCCTGGACATTGTGGCTCCCTTATCATTCCTTGTCTCTGATTGGCTAACTACAGTATCTCTCACCACTTCACCACCCAATAGCTCATGTGTGGTGAGCATACTGGTGCAAAAATGACTGCTATCACATCTTCCAGGTGGATGCTACACATTAGTGGTGGCTGAAGTGACTGCCCACTCACTATGTAAAAGTGCATTGGGTATTATTATTACTAAATAAGCTTTGAAAAGGAGCAAAAAAACAACTTTAAAGCAGGAAGCTAGAATTATAGCCTTTAAACTTCTATTGCTTCAGTAAAGAGTTTTTTTCAGTCTTCTGATCACTGCAACACATGAGAATGCAATATTAATATAAGGCTTCAACCCCATAAACTCAAGACCTACATGAGGGAGCTGAATAAAAAAATACAAAATGAAATGAAGATGGCATGAAGCACTGTTGAATTTCTAAAAGTGTCATGCTGTATGTTTTTGTGCTAAAACTTTAGTATTTCTAAAAAGCAACATTATCATGTAGTTAAATTCCAAGTATAATTTCTATGGCAAAAGAAGTGATGTGACTTCCATGTGGAGGTCACATCTTCTCCCTGTGTCCATATGGGATTCCCACCCACTCAGCATGAGCAAGTATAGGATTGTTTGTAGTTGGATCTTAAGATGCTGGTCTGTTTATAAATCCAAGGATTAATAAAATGACAGTGGGAGATTGAGCTTTTAGTTACAGAATCCCAAAACAGTGGAATGGTCTGCCTGCTAGTATAAGAGGTGTCTCCGCACCTCATGACTTCAGTTTAGCATACCCTGACTAGAACTGCTGATTAGCTGTGCATACTGCATCTCTGTGGTTAGTCATTAGCAGTAAATCATAAGTAATATGATAGTTATAATTTGTTACTTACCCTTGCCTACTCTGTTTCTCTTTTCTGTACTCACATGTGGCATCATTGCCCTAATGCCAAGTTGTTTGCCTGCGTATGGAAAATCATTTCTGATAAAGGAGCATTGGAATCATTGGGTAGAAGGGTCCTTTCATCAGATTGGCCAGTCCAGCACTGACTCAGCTTTAGAATGGCCAGTAGAGCGTCTTGTTGGCCGGGGTTTCCAGGACTCTGACTAACTCCTTTTCTACAATCTAGTCAATGGACAGATGTGGTTTTGTTTTTTCAATTATGTTAATTACTTTCTAATTTGATTTTGATGTATTTCAACAAATCTGTATCATCATATGTGATAGTTCTAGAAGGGGGTCTCTCTCTGAACTGCCTTTAGATATAGATAGAATAGATTTCTTCTATTTGTTCCCCTACAAGGAGTTTTTTCTGGTCTTCTTAGGGCTGAGATTCTGTCAAAAAACAGGGCCTGTTGAAGCCCATTTAGGCATTCTTTGTGTGATTTTTGGGCTATACAAAAATAAATTATTGTTGATGTTGTGTTGAAATGACCTTTGGCCCCCATTAACCCAATAATGAAAAAACAGACATTTGCAGAAAATGGATGGCCAGATAGAAAAACATGCAGCAAGACAAGAAACCTACATAGATGGAAAGTTCATTATTTGTGGCATCTCAAAAATCATAAAAATGTGCTGATGGCATAAAAAGGCTCAAGAGCGTTCATCATTCCTCATCCTGTTCAACCTAAAATGCACAAATATTTTGTCCTATTTGTAAGAAATAAAGGCCAGCATTATAGGGCAAGTATTGTGGGTTCTGTGATTCCAAGAAAATCCTGATACATTCAATCTTTTTTAAAGGTTTATATTTCTCAGAGCACCTGCACTCTTTATTACACTCCAAAATATGGAGTTACATTACATGCATTAAAGTGTTGAAAACAGCCTTAACTGAACTTTATAAAACTGCTAAAATTAACAAAATCAATTCTACTAACATTGTTAAAATCACAACGTGTGCGCATTAAAAGGGGCTTTTATTTGATGGAGAAATTTGACTCTGAAGTGCTATACAGTACAGAGATTTTGACATTATCCGATTGCTAATGGGTTTAGAGTTGGCCTGACAGAATAATAGCATGAAAATGTCACACCACACTGCAAACTATAAGCAAACCATACAATAGGGTGTTTTCAATCTGAATAAATTATTGAGATTCTTTAAATTAATCTGAATATGGTTAGCTTAGTGGCACAGTAGCGATCGCTGCTGATTTACAGATGCCTTGTCTAAGTAGAGTTTGCATGTTCTCCCTTTACCTTTTCCAGGCTACTCCATTTTTTCCTACATCCCAAAGACATGCAAGTTAGGGTGATTTTTCCCATATTGGTATGTGACAGTACACTGTGATTGACTGGTGTCCCAAAAACAATAATGCCAATAATAAATCCAGAATCAAAAATGGCAAACTAGTAAACACATAGCACAAAACAAAACTAAACTAACAAGACAAAAACTGAAATTAATTAAAGAGCAGTAGCCAAAATTCAATGTTGAGCTCAAATCTAAAATCCAATATTAAAATCCTAAATTCCACAAACTAATCCAAAGACGGAAAAAGAGCCAACACCTCAAAAACAGGATGCACAAAATGGAGCTGAAGTACACAGTTACAAGTAGTAATGCTACAGCACCATAGCTGTGGTAACATGTGTCTTAAAGAGACCTCACATAACTGCAGCTCTAATGACCACACCATCTAGAGACCACTGTCATTATTCATCAACCAAAGGAGAGGAATCTCTCTGTCATGACCTGGTATGATTTTGGTTCCTCAAAGGCCGCCAATGTTTATTTCCATCGTTAGGCCTGCTTCCAGCGTTGCTAGGGGGTGTGGCCTCTGAGGTCGGGACCCATGTGTAATTGATGTGACGGGAATAAAAGGATGGCTATGAGTGCAAATCCTTATCCAATCTGCAGATACCAAATCTCTGAAGTATTCAGAGTTAATGTTTGCTCTCTTTTCTCGCTGACCACGACTGTTGTCTCTTGTATTTGGCTTTGGTTTCATTTGCTTTATACCTTTTTTGTTTAGTTTTGTTTTTTTACATGCATCTCCTAGTTTTTGCTCAAACATTTATCAGCCAGTTCATTCATGGAATACTATCAAAAGCCCTGTCCACAAGAAACTTGAATATAAAAAAACGTTTTATTAAATACCAGAAAAAGTAAGAAACCATGAAACTGAAATGCTTTTCCAAATGGAGCTAAATAAATCCAAAAGAAAAAGTAATCAAAAATACAAAAATAAATTTAAAGCACAATACAAGTAGGAATTCAAAAAGTTCAAAAGAAGAGGCAGTATTCAAAACTAAATGAATAGGCAAAATAAAAAACAAAACGTTGAAAACTAAATACAAGCCAAAAATTCAAATCTTAAATATTAAATCCAAAATTCAAAAACTTGAAAGGACAAACACAAAACCAATCTAAACAAAATGAAAGCTAAGAGAGCAGAAGAATGCAGCACTGCCACTGCACTATGGAGGTGAAGTCTGGTGCTTAAATTAAACCCCTCATATTACCATAAAGCAAATGACTTCAACTGAGGGTAATTAATTCATTGAGAATCTCGCCTCAAATCTGCACAAGAAACAAGATGATGTAATTAGCTGACTACCAAAAGTAGAAAAAAAAAACTAGCAAGAAAAAAGTAGCAAAACTATATATACATATGCTAAACATGACAGAAATGCCAGCCACAAGTAAAATACAAAGAAAACAGAAAACACGTCAAGTTGAGACCCTGGACTGACCATGACAATCCCATGATTGTAGTCAATTAAGTCAAATGGCACGGAATTGGAAACAATAAATACAAAGTAAAATGTGGAAACAAAGACAAATAAGTGGTAACAAATAAAAAATATATAAAAATTAAAATAAAATAAAAGCAAAACAGACCTGTTGCCTTGACAAAACCTGCTTTAATTCAAATCAGGGACAAGGAAAGATCTAAATTTGATTTTTGAAATCTTTGACTGGTGAAACCAAAAATAAAAACATTTCAGAATATTTTCAATGAACTATGATTAATTTCTAGTTTAGTTCTTTTCGATTTACTGTCCCTATACTTTATAGAAGTATAACGACAGTTTGTTGCTAGTCCCCCCTTTGCAGTAACATGCATCAAAAATATAAAAAAAGCAATTGAAATGAACAACAAAAAATAAATATCAATAAATATGCATAAAACTTTGAAATATAAGATATATAAGTACAATATGTACCCGAAAGAACACGTGGCAACAGGACAACTCAGAGCTGAGTGGACGAACTTTTACAGTTACTGTGGCCAGAGCTCTTAAGTAAGTAGCCAGATATAAAACTATTAACTTATCTGTAAGAAGGAAACCACTCTTACCTTCAAATGTTGGCCCATAAATTGAGTGCCCTCCATCACCTTTTCCTTTATATATGTCTGTAGGTATATAAAATAAACAAAGATGTAAAATAAAATATTTTTTAAAATCATTAATAAGACATAATATACTAAAACATGCTGGTTCATAATATACTAAAACATGCTGGTTACGTCTTAGAACTCTATGAAAGAAGAACTGAGATTTACATTCTCCCTATCTTTGAACAGAAATCATGTCAAGGTAAACTCAGAGCCAGTGCTCAAGACAACATTCACAGATTCACGGAATTTACAATGTAAGAGATGTGATAAACGGAGCCGTTAGTTATCAAAATAAATTATTCAGCAAGAATTCACCCCCCCCCCCATTATTATAGGAAATTCTTTCAGATTCAAAAGATGAGCCTTTCAAAAAGTAATAATTACATTCTTTATATCCATACAGTTAACTTACACAATATATCAAAGTATGCAGTATTATTATATTATTATTTTGTACACATCTGGCCTTCCACCATTTTTATCATTTCTGTCTTTGTTTCCTCCAACATTCACAATCCTCCAGCTGCCACTTCAATATCCTTCCTGCTTAATCCCTTTCAGACTCACTCTTGAGGAAGATTCTATAGCTACAAAGGTATGTTTCTCTCAACTTTTGCTTTCTGCCCTCTCCCACCATAACATGTTGTCTATGGGGGAAGAGCGAAAGCTTTAGATTCGTCAAAAATTCTGATCTCCGGTTTTCGACAGATGTCAACATTTTAGGGTCCCCTGATACCAAAAACATTGATATGTTCTCGATGATGGGTGTGTGTCACAGTTTCTTGAGGATGGTCTAGAGCTAAAATGGCTGGACAGGAAAAATGCCAAACTCAAAACTTAAGCTTGTTATGAGATGACGATGTGCTGATTAGTTTTTGAGCCAAATCGTGCAAGAGAAAGAGGCACTCTAGAGGAAAACTCAAATACCGTAATTCTGCAATTAATTATGAATTCTTGTCATCAATTGGTATCATATCTATTTTATGATCAGAAATATCAGCATTAGAGCAGTAAATAATTACTGAAATGTTATAAAATAGTTCAGGTAACTTGGTTCCTAGGCCACAAGGCTACTACACTCACATCCGAATTTTTGAGCATAAGCTTGAATTTAACCTGTTCTCCCTATTTAATGAGGCCTTATCTAAATGTAACAAACTGTGAAATTGCTAAATGCTAATGTTATGTTTTATCGCCAAAGATTTTCCTGCTGCATAAAAGAAGACAAACATTTTTTTAAATCACTAGAAGCAATGTTGTAGACATTTTCATTCTCAGCAACATTCATTTATAAAATTCTTATTAAAAAAAAGTTTATCTGAGGTAAATGTAACATGATGGTAGATAAGGAGTGGTTGAAAACATTGAAAAATGCTTCTATACATTTGAATTTTCTTTCAATTTTATTTGAAACATTCTTTTGATGCAGGCAGCATGGTCGCGCAGTGGGTAGTGCTGCTGCCTCACAGTTAGGAGACCCAGGTTTGCTTCCTGGGTCCCCCCTGCGTGGAGTTTGCATGTTCTCCCCGTGTCTGTGTGGGTTTCCTCCGGGTACTCCGGTTTCCTCCCACAGTCCAAAGACATGCAGGTTAGGTGCATTGGTGATCCGAAATTGTCCCTAGTGTGTGCTTGGTGTGTGTGTGTGTGTGCCCTGCGGTGGGCTGGCGCCCTGCCCGGGATTTGTTCCTGCCTTGTGCCCTGTGTTGGCTGGGATTGACTCCAGCAGACCCCCATGACCATGTAGTTAGGATATACCGGGTTGGATGATGGATGGATTCTTTTGATGCCTCGCAGTTAGGAGACCCGGGTTCGCTTCCCAGGTCCTCCATGCGTAGAGTTTGCATGTTCTCCCCGTGTCTGTGTGGGTTCCCTCCAGATTCCTCCCACAGTCAAAAAACATGCAGGTTAAGTGGATTGGCGATTCTAAATTGTCCCTAGTGAGTGCTTGGTGTGTGTGTTTGCGCGCCCTGCACTGGGCTGGCCCCCTGCCCGGGGTTTGTTTCCTGTCTTGCGCCCTGTGTTGGCTGGGATTGACTCCAGCAGACCCCCATGACCCTGCAGTTAGGATATAGCGGGTTGGATAATGGATGGATGGACATTCTTTTGAAAAGAAAAACTTTAGGGTCTCTTTTGGCATTTACAAATTGTAACCAGTAAAACAGAAGTTATTCTATAGCAGTTTTGTTCACAATTAGCAGGACTCTCACGTTTCTGTATTTGGCCATGTTTGGTTAATCCATTCATACGTTATGAGTGCAAGAAACATACACGCATATACACACATAACAAAAAAGGCCAAATTGCGTTCAAGATTAAAAACATTATTACATTAAATATTATTATACTATTATCTGCCAAGTGCCACTGAACTGAAAAGCAATCCATCCTTTACTGAACTGACTCAATCCAGATTTTGGGTTGTATGGATCTGGAACCTGCACAAGGTGATAGACATGATACAAGGCACACTCACTAATGTACATCCACACTCACTCACAAATATAGTACACAATATTAAAATGAAAAAACATTCAAAGAAAAAGTAAAATAAAGACACAATTAAAATAAGTTTGTCAGCAAATGTTGGACGTGAGTAATTGCTGTTCTGTAGCCAGCTGGAGGTTTATGATTTTCCACCACTTTTTTGAGTGAAACTTCTGTCTGCTAATATATCTACTTGAACTCTCTCAGTAATTTAATTTTTTGTTGCCCTCACATTGACCAAGACGATTATTTTGAGCATGTTTTCACATGGAGTCAGGAGTCTGCATGTACTGTATTTTAGGAGTGATGTACTGCATGTTGGTCAGAAACACAAGTAAAAGTTTCACGGCACTCTATACATGTTACCATACTACTACTACACTACCACCTGTCCCCTCACATATTCTTAATACTGATTCAACTTTATATACCCACTGTGAAAGCTAGGGGGTACCATTGAGCTCCAAACTGCAAACACGACACACAAACACAGCCCCGGGTTCAAATACAGGAGGTTTTTATTACAAATACCTTGTACAAATAGTTATATACATTGTTTCTTTTTCTTTCTCTCTCTTTCTCCAGCGCACTGCTACTCCTCCAAGTCAAGTGTTGCCTTCCTTCCCCCAGCTCCAACTCCCCTGGACAAGGCAGTGCAGTCTCTTTTAATGAGGACCCGGAAGTATTTCAAGCACTATTGCAAGCACTTCTGGATCATATGCAAGTCTCAAACAGTAGGGAATGTAACTCCCTGCAGCACCCCATTGTGACACTCACGGAGCCCAGCATGTCTGTGCTACCGAACTACAATTCCTGGCATTCCCTGTTGGTGCCTGAACAGGTACCGATATCCAGGTCTGCTGCGATCTAGCATATGATGGGAGATAATAACCTGGACATATTGCTGTCCCCCATCCTTCCATATTATTGGCTTCCCGTCCAGGTTAAGGACCCAAAACCAATTCTGGTTGGAACCACACCGCAATGCATCGCTACATTCTTCTGTAGTCAATCCTACATTCATATAAATGACACTGTCATGGGCTGGCCGTGTCATTTTCTGAAAATTCATTCAGGGGCTAGGCAGAAGAATCCAGCCTGGGGGAAGGCAGTGCTACCTTTTCAAAACTTACTGTAGCATTCTCTGTCATCTCATCTCATTCTCTACTGGCAGTAGAGCTACTAAGCTACACAGACTATACAAAATAAAGTGACACGTCTGTGTTCAACCAGCCAAGACAGGCGCATGTCACTCCTCTTTTTGGGTTGCTACACTAGCTCCCAGTGGCAGCATGCATTAAGTTGAAATCCTTGAAGCTTACCTACGGAGTAGTCAATGGGTCAGCACTCATATGGAGTTCTTATACTCTTTCTTGCCCACTTGGGTCTGCTAGTGAACAGTGTCTAGTGATTCCACCCATGTGTGGCATCAAATGTCAATCCAGACTCTTTTCATATGTAGCCCCTATCTGGTGTAACCAGCTGCTCACCTCTGTTCAAACTGCTCTCCCTCAATGTGTTTAAGAAGTGTTTGAAGACTCTCTTGTTCTGTGATTATCTGTCTAATTGATCATTTCTTTCATAGGTTCTTGTAGCTAATGAAAGATTAGCTAGGTTTGTATTCTGTTTGGTTTAAAGCTCATCAATTCTGTAAAATTGCCCTGTAACACTTGTTCCCAAACAAATATCCAGACTGATGTTTACTGGATTACGTTGACCTCTATCGTAAGTTGTTTTGGATAAATGCATCTGCTAAGGCAATAAATGTAAAATGTTAGTGAGAAGAAACATCACAAGATCTATAATAATTGGGACTCATTCACTTTTATTTTTTACCTTTAATTTTAACTAGAGAGTATATGTAATTTGAACTATTTGTAACCCTGATCAACAGGGTGAAACTGCTTGTTTGCTTACCTCCACCCTGAATCCAGCCATTTGGGACTACGCGATGAAATATTGATCCCTTATAGCTCAGGTTTATGTTGTCACTTGTTGAACCAGCCTCACCAGTGCATAGCGCTTCAAAATTCTTACTTGTCTTTGGGCAAATGTCTGAAAAGAGCTGAACAAAACAGCATTGTGAGTCTTTACTAATATTTAGTCACATTATACATTCCTAAAATATTCATTTCTATTGATTTTTTAAGTCTTACCTCAAATAGTAACCTTCCCACGTCATTTCCTCCAATTGAAAGGTCCATATACACAAAGGTATGCTGCAAATGCACAGCAGTTAAAAAGTTATCAAAAAAAGAGTTTATGAAATATAAGAGGATATACTGCAAACAGCACTTTCTTTGAGGTAGAGAGTGATCTCTGTTACAAAAACTAGTTTAAAGCTAGCCATGCAGTTTAAGATTAGGTTATTTATGTATATTGAATGAATGCCATTGGTACAAATCATATACTGTATATATATGTGTGTGTCATGCTCGTTTATAATAATTTCCTAGAAATTCATGGAATATTGTCAACTGAATGAATTTAAATTGATAACAATATTGTTTCTTCTGAATGTAAATTTTCCAAATATTTGTAATTAGTAGAATCAACATGCACATATTGAATAAATTATTAAGAGACATAGAGACAGTGGTAACAAACAAAGAACACTGGAAAGATTTAATGTTTGTTATCAAGTCAGTTTCAGTCTTAACAGTCTTAACATCACTGAGAGAGTTCCACATTTACATAGAATATCCACAATATATATTTTCAGCGACCTCTATATTAATTTGCCAAATGAATATTAATCACTTCAGAATTCTAACTCTCCAACCCTGAACTGTACAATCTGGTTTAGTAATTGGTGAGTGAAACAAAACATACTGCTCTCAAACATGGATTAATAAAAGGGTTTGTCCCAGCAACATCAGACACAAGGCAGGAAAAGGCACTAAAAAGCATGACCCCCTTACACACGGAAAATTTGAAACCATAAATTAGACTAACATGCATGTCTCTGCGGATATGGGAAGGTGGAATGTGCAAATTTGACAGCCAGAATGCTCGATCTGTATCTTCTGCGCCACTGTGCCTTTGGATGTCAGTCCTTTTAATTTTCTGAACCCACTTAATCTAATTCTGGAGTCATGGAGATTCAAGGGCCTGTTACTGCTACACTGGACATATGGCAAGAATAAACTCCATTCAGAGTGGCAATCAGTTCATCCCAGACTATTAGGTTTTTCTAGGGTCACCACTGTCATGTGTACAGAGTACAGTGGAATTCTTATCTAATCATCATGTAACATGCTGCCACTGTTCAGTACCATGATTAGCAAGTTTACTGTAATAACCTTACCTTGAAACTTCTGTCTTCCATAGTACATACATTAAAAATGTAGTCTCCAAAGCTCACCTCAGTGTTATCTGACATAAAGATTTTTAAATTGATGATCATTAATTTTGGATACAATAGGATACATGTTGTAATATCCATATCCAGACGTTTCCAGTGGTGTAAAATGGAGTTTAGAATCCTCGTGATTGAAATTGTCCTAATTAACAGCTGTTGCTACCCCTTCTGCATTCTTGGAGAAAATGCAACTTAAAAATTCAAAGGAAAATTCCTCCTCCTTCCTACAATACACCATCACCTCAGGTAAAGCTGTCACTTTTTGACATCATAGTATGCAAAACTACTAGCTGGCTGCTGAGACACTCTATTGGTCAGAGAGTGTATTGCTGGATGAAAAAAACTTACATGATGTTTATTAAAGTTATGCGCTAAATTAACCTCTCAGCTAGTTTCTTAAACACATCCCAAGGATAACTGAAATTATTCACTTCATGTTCCTGTGATTACCATATACTTAAAGGATTATTCCACAGCCAGATATGATATTAAGTTTTGCTTTACACAAATACATCTTTGTTTTTAAAAATCTACATAACTACTGTATATCCATCCATCCATTATCCAACCCGTTATATCCTAACTACAGGGTCACGGGGGTCTGCTGGAGCCAATCCCAGCCAACACAGGGCGCAAGGCAGGAAACAAACCCCGGGCAGGGCGCTAGTCCACCGCATGGCACACACACACACCCACACACACACCAAGCACACACTAGGGACAATTTAGGATCGCCAATGCACCTAACCTGCATCTCTTTGGACTGTGGGAGGAAACCGGAGCACCCGGAGGAAACCCACGCAGACACGGGGAGAACATGCAAACTCCATGCAGGAAGGACCCGGGAAGTGAACCCAGGTCTCCTAACTGTGAGGCAGCAGCGCTACCCATTGCGCCACCGTGCCGCCCAACTACTGTATATAATATAGTATATCTTTACATATACAGGGTTTCCTCAGATCAAGCCAATACATGTAGTTTTTCTGCACTATTGCAATCACTAAGGGGTAGTGATTTGAAACATCACAACTACTAAGTGACCAGAATGGGCCAAAACTATGCATCAGCTGATCAAGATTATTAAACAGACATGTCAAGACTTCTAATATATGGGGGCCCATATTAAAAGGAGTTAATTAGCCATTTTCTGCCAAGAAATGGGAAAGTGATTTTCACCTTAGACATATTCAAATCTGGATTTATTATGTTAGAAAGGGAAAGATAAGTAAACAAAACCAGTGAACTATACTGAAGCTGATTGGCCTGCTCTCATCAAACTTTTTTCAGCAGTTGAGATTTGTAATATTTGTTAGGTGTAACACAACTGAAATATAATGACTTAAAAAATATAAATCAAGCACTCATTCATTGTGCATTGAACCTGCTTAATCCAGTTGGATGGGGTGCTAGTCCACCACACTTGAGCTTCATTCACTCATACCGAGTCTAATGTAGAACTGCCAATTAAAACTCTCACATTTTAGGGATATAAGCAAAAAGAAACAGAGAACCCAAAGAAAGATTCATGCCGAAAACATGCAAAGTCCATCTAAACTGTGACCGGAGCAGGAATTAAGGGTAGGAACCACAAGGCAGTATTGTTAAACAACTGTGTCAAAGCAAGCAAAAATGTAGACAATTTAAATCACAGAACAAGATAAAACAATGTATTAAATGAAGACAGTATTAGATAAGGACAGGAAGAGCAGATTAACAGTATATTTAATAGACTATAATACATTTAAAAAAAGGAAAAGCAATTATTCCAGCTTAATGAAATTTAATTATTAAAGGCAGAACAGAAGGAGATGTATTTGACAGCATGAAGAATGTCTTCCTTTGTTCTGCTCTTGCTTTAACATACCCACAAAAACTATCCAGATGTTGAGTATTAACGTTAAACAGTGGAGCATGTAGGCTGTTTTTTAAGGCATATCTTCTAAAGGAAGTGGTGTGCAACAGCAGGGTCTACCATGGGAGATGTACACTGAGCATAGGTTGCTGCTGGAAAACAGCAAATATCTGCCATTGTACAGTGGATCATCATACTAGGCCATTTAAAAATATTGCCTGTCACTTGCTGGCCAGGCTTATTTTCCTAGTTGTTAGATGAGCCATGGAGGATAGCTGCCAGGTTACCAGAGACACCAGTATATGGCAGTCCAGAGAATACCACACAACCTCAATTTCTGTGTTTCTCAAACAATGTTTAATTTTTTCAAATTTCTGTGCATTTTGGTGTTTCATTGTTATTAATGTTTTGCTGTGTTTGGTGATGTCACTGTAACACCATTCTGTTTTCCAGATGCTACCCACCATTTTGTACTAATCTTTCATGGCTGTGCACAGGTTGTTTACTGTTACTATGAACATTGCCAGTTACGTGAGACACAAGTCATGTGACATACAATGTCACTGTACTGCTTGAACAGAATGACAGCAGGTTTGAGAGAGAGAGAGAAAATGGAATCAGGAAATGGCACAGACAGATCAGAAAGAAGGAGTCATAACCAGAAAGACTAAATTTAAACAGACAAACCTCAACACAAGTACAGAATCATGGTGAAAGAACAGAGGGCTAGCTACGTAATAAGCCAAAAAAGGAACACACAACCATAGCCCAAACATAATGTCAGAGGGCAGAAAGTTTTTGTAACCAGTAATTTAGAAACTAATAATAGGAAAGATGCTAAAGGTCATTAGTTTGTGAATGCAAGTAGCTTAGCAACTATCAACAAAACTGTCCCAGAATGGTGGTGCCCATAATAAAAACAAAATAGCACAGTGGGACAACATTAATCATATTTAACACTAGTAAAACATGTGTTAACAAAAAGTAACTATTACCAGTAGATTTGTAGACCTTTAAAATGCAAGAAAGTTTAAGTAAGTAACCTTCCTGTTCACCTTCTATACAACAAATTTCCATCATAAGCTTACCATCTACAGAAATTTTTAGATTACTTGAACTTCGTAGGGTGCCTTAATAATGGAGATGAGTACAGGAAGGATGTGGAGGACTTTGTCTTGTGGTGCAGGGACAACAACCTGCAACTCAACATCAGCAAGGCAAAAGAGCTGGTGGTGGACTTCTGGCGTGCCAAGGAGCCTCTGAGACCAGTCACCATTCAGGGGGAGGACGTGGAAGTGGTGCAAAGCTACAAGTACCTGGGGGTTCATATAAACAACAAACTGGACTGGTCTGACAACACATAAAGGCCAGAGCAGACTGTACTTCTTGAGGAGACTCTGGTCTTTAATGTATGCAGCAAGTGGCTGGAAATGGTCTATCAGTCCATAGCAGCCAGTGTGGTGCTCTACGCTGCGGTCTCCTGGGGAAGCAACCTGAGCTCAAACGTAGCACAATGCCTGAACAAACTTATCAAGAAAGCATGCTCAATTACAAATAAAACATACTGGAAGCTGTTGTAGAAAAGAGGATGGTGGCAAAACTTGACGTCATCATGAAAAATCCCCTTCATCCCCTCCAGGAGGTGCTCTCTTAAAGCACTTTTAGCCACAGGCTCATTCCACTATGGTGTGCAAGTGCTATCAGGCAATTCAATAACTGGCACTTGTTAAGTATACTTTGAAATACCTTTTTTAAATATCTTAACAATATAAATTTATTTATTTATATGTATTTATTTATTTTTCTTTACATTTCGAATGATTGATTGCCTGTATTATCTGTCCTGTGAGTCTGTATCCTTGCTTTTATGTTTCTGCTGCTGTATGCATGTGAATTTCCTCTTGGTATTAATAAAGTTTATCTAATCTAATCTAAATAGTTTTTAAAGACCATGGAACAGTTGGAAATAAATAAATACATACATACATACATATACATACATACAGTACATAAATACAAATCATAATACTGATAATGGCATTTCAAAATCAGCCTCATCCAAGCGTTTGGAAAATCTAAACAAAATCTCTCATGGGGTGCTTTGTTATTTTTGGTAGGGTACATATTTTGAAAATTTGATTGTGACCTTTGCTTCAGATCATTTTCTACTACTAATTGTTGAATTTCAGTTTTGTTTTGGTTGCTCAAATTCTGTTAATTTTTCAGTAAAATGACCCCTACTATGCCAGCTCCTTTTTAGTATTTTTCATACCCTGAACTTTTACTCTTCCCAAAAATATAGTGAACTCCTCCACCTCAACAGCATTCACAACAGGAACAGGTGCAGACAGAAAGAAAAATGAAAATATGCAGGAGTGAGATTATGCAGCCATCTGCCTTGCAGTTTGCAAAACGTTAGGATGGGGGAGTCAGGGCTCCCTCGCTCTCATATACACTTTAAAAGTACAGTTGTTTGAACTGTAATAGGAGATGAGTTGGGATCACACTTTATCTAAACCTTTCTGAGTAACACAAAAAAACACCTCATCCAAGCCAAGGGCAAAAGCTCAGGAGTGACTGAGGGATCATTTTGATTGATCTTGCATTTTAAAACAACATAAATCTGTGACCAACAAGAACATGTTTCCATGACAGTTTGCACAAAATCCAGGAATTGTAACTGCAGGAAAGGCAAATGTTGATTGATGAAGCAAATGTTCCTGAGTGGAGCAAAGCCGGAAATCATACCTGAGGATGAATACCAGAGATTTTAAACAAAATGATCCATTATTGTTATTTTAGATTGAGACCATTTTTACCTAAATTTTGTATGCTGTGTTTTATTTTGATTATTTTGCCTACTTAATAATAAAGGTTAATGATTGTTTTTAAAAAATAAATATGATCAACAGAATCAGTGGGCACCACGTGAATGCCATTTGAACGCCATATGAATGCCACTTTCAGCTCACCACTTGAAGTGCTCACATATAGCTATGAGTTCTGCCTTGAACAACAGCATACTTGAGTGAGGGAGGACACCCTTAGGAAGGGCAGGGGGAGATAGCTTACACAGGGCTTTGTCTCCCCCAGGACAGTAGGTGGCAGCAAGCTCAGGCTCGGATCTCCACATGGGTGCCTGCAGGACATACCAGGAATTGTAGTCCCAGGGGACAGCCCTGTGGGATCCGCCAGTGGTAGCGGCCGGTTTGGGGAGTCTCTACGTCATGGGAATTTTCGTCTCACCTGGAAATGCTTACAGACCATGTGTGTGGAAGATTGTGAGCACTTCTGGGGCAGCTAAAACAAAAAGAACTGACTACCTCGCATCATTGATCCAGAGTTGGGAGGAAAGTTGGGACTTGATTTTACCATATCAGTTCTGGTATTTTATAATGTCAGTTGTATAAGACAAATTCGGAAAACTCACGCTATTGGTCCAAGAGATTATGATATGCTAAACTCCCACCTGAGCGAGTAACCACAGAGCATACTGCCTTTTATTCAATGTATTGTGCCTACGTGACCACACGGTAATACCCAAACTATTCTGAAGCGACGTTTGCACTGTTTTGTGTTTTTGTATCTCACACCCTCATATACCTTTATCGTAAGAGCATCCCTTATCTACAATGGAGTGTTTGATCAGAAGAAAATATGAAGCTGGTTTTAAATTAAATGTTGTTGAAGTGGTGAAAGAAATTGGTAACTGCGCTCCTCCAACAAAATTCTGTGTATAGTAGTATTTTGTATACAGCATGCAGTATTTTTGAATACTGAGGTATTGAGGTCTGAATTTATGATCGATTTTTCAGGTTTCAAGACCCGACTTATACACGAGTATATACGGTACTAAATATTAATAAAATTTCAACCTGTTGATTGCACACTCATGCATTACAAGATATTTCCTATCAAATAAATACACCCAAAAAAGCAAATGTTTGTTTTTAGAAATGTTATTTTCACGTTTTAATTAAATTGGCAAGTTGCTTGATCACTAACCACAGCCAAATCAAATGTAAAAACATTTGACAACACTCAATTCTATCATGATTGGTGATTTAATGCAATGAGTTTTTTTTGTAAATATAAATTAATTGAGTTATTATGGCAACCAAACAAATGATGTCTGTTATGCTAGAAACAGATGTAAAGCCTACAAACATGTTCATTTTTATCTGATTCAACTTGAAGTAGCTGCGCAATTACTAATTTTCCTAAATATAATTTTTTAAATCTTAAAGACATTCATTTTAAGTAAAGTTAATAATTGGGTAATGGCAATATACACTAAAAATGATTTATGTGAGTGGTGCTGTTAATTAAATAAAGCAATGAAATCCATTCTTTTTAAAAATTATACTGCTTAATATGTCATCAGGTGGAACGGTGGCTCTGAGGCTGAGCATATGCCCCAGTATCCAACAGATTGCTGGTTCGAATCCCAGCAATTCTACTCTGTTGGGCCCTTGAGCAAGGCCCTTAATCTGCAATTGCTTCAGGGCACTGTACTATGACTGACCCTGCGCTCTGACCGCAAGGGGATTGCGATAACTAAATTTTGTTACACTTGTACAATGACAATAAAGTTGAATCGTTACAAGAAATTTAATTCAGTTGTTCTGTTTATGGATACGTAAAGCCTTAAAACCTATTTAGACCCTTTGAGTAAAGCTAATTTAAGTTAGTTGAGTAATAGCAAATGTACCCCAACAATCTTCTTTTGAGTGTTACACTGGCTCTTTAAAATAGCCAGTACCTGGAGTAACTAGTTTGAAAAACCTAAAAGAATTCAAAACTAATCTGTTCATTACTATAACATGATTGCAAAACAGCCATAAGAAACTACATTAGGGGAAAATAATAACATACAAATAAAATGTAGGTGATATTTTCTTTTGGTTTAAAACTCAGTCAATTGATACCTGCAATGAGTACTGATTAGCTAACCAAAGGAGTTAAGAAGAACTGAACAGAACAGAACAATAACATAATACTTAATCTGCTGATGATCAAGAGGGTCACAGGCTAACTGAGCTATTAGAGTGAAGGGGCACCTGACCATTGCAAGGCTCCACTCACACTACAACGGGTCCTTGTTTAAGTTTTAGATGTGCATAAAATGTTCATCATCATGTCTGTCTGTCCACATGGAACAACATGGTTCCCCACGGATTGATGCTATTGAAATTTGATGCACTTACTCCTCAAAGAAATTTTGTAGGGAAAAAGATCAATGATCACTGAAAAAATGCACATTTAATCCACCCATTCCTTCTGAACCAGAGGTTGGTACTTTCTGTCAACTGATATTTCAAGACATAGACTCTACTGAGAAGCACATCCAAAAACTGTTTAATAATAATAAACCTGATGAATGAAAGCATTAATTAGTTCAAGCAATGATTTGAATATAACTGTTCATCCAGCACACAAAGGTGGAGCTATTGTAGTCATTGACACTACTTCAAACAACTCAATGATAAATCAGGTTATGAACGCCATTCTTATGTAAACAGCATCCCCATTTACCCTATTTTGTTAACTCTGACCTAAAATTTATAAGAATGTTAGTAATCTACCTGGTCATCCAATTATCCCAGCTACTGATTCTGTTTTCTAACCAATAACCCAGTTTCCAGATTTTCATGTTGCTCCCTTTGTCCTATGCTCTTGATCTTACATTAAGTGCTCAGCTCATGTGAGGAGTCATTTACAAAGAATGACGTACCACAATGGCTACATTTCAGTCACTATAAACATAAAATCCCTTTACACTAATACTCTGCAACCAGCTGCAGAACAAATTGTTGCATTTTTCAGATTATCAATTGAACTACATTGACTTTATTGTTCAACTTTCTAATGTGACTTTAAATCAGAACTTTTTTTGTTTTTAACAATCAGTCCTATAACCAACACAAAATAGTCCCGATGAGGGTGGCTTTCAGACCTAGCATAGCCAATCTGTATGTTGTACATTTGGAGGAGCAATTTGTATACTCCTCCAATAATCCATATTTTGATCAGGTTGTTGTGTGGCTATGATTTATCAATAATGTTTTTTTGATTTTTAATGGTTAAGTTTGGTTCATTACTCAGCTATGTTAATAGCTGTGATCAGAACTTATCTTTCACATTGAACTATGATTTTACTTCTATTTCTTTCTTGGATATTACAATGTATGTTATAATAGCCTCTTTCCTATTTACACTTTATAGAAGCCCTACTGATCAGAATACTATACTCCATGCTTCCAGTTTTCATCCTAGGTCATTAATGAATAATTTACCAGTCTCAGCTTTTTTGATTCTTCTTCCTCTTTTGGCTGCTCCCATTAGGGGTTGCCACAGCAGATCATCTTTTTCCATATCTTTCTGTCCTCTGCATCTTGTTCTGTTACACCCATCACCTGCATGTCCTCTCTCACCACATCCACACACCTCCTCTTAGGCCTTCCTCTTTTACATCCTTCTCCCAATATACTCAGCATCTCTCCTCTGCACACGTCCAAACCAACGCAATCTCGCCTCTCTAACTTTGTCTCCCAACCATCCAACCTAAGCTGACCCTCTAATGTACTCATTTCTAATCCTGTCCATCCTCGTTACACCCAAAGCAAATCTTAGCATTTTTAACTCTGCCACTGCCAGCTCTGTCACCTGTTTTTTGGTTGTGCCACTGTCTCCAACCCATATAACATAGCTGGTCTCACTACCATCCTGTAGACCTTCCCTTTCACGTCCGTCTGTCACAAATCACTCCTGACACTCTTCTCCATCCATTCCACCCTGCCTGTACTCTCTTTTGCACCTCTCTTCCACAATCCCCATTACTCTGTATTGTTGATCCCAAGTATTTAAACTGATCCACCTTCACCAACTCTACTCCTTGCATCCTCACCATTCCACTGACCTCCCTCTCATTCACACAAATGTATTCTGTCTTGTTCCTACTGACCTTCATTCCTCTCCTCTCTAGAGCATATCTCCACCTCTCCAGGGTCTCCTTAACCTGCTCCCTACTATCGCTACAGATCACAATGTAATCAGCAAACATCATAGTCCACGGGGACTCCTGTCTAATCTCGTCTGTCAACCTGTCCATCACCATTGCAAATAAGAAAGTGCTCAGAGCTGATCCCTGATGTAATCCCACCTCCAATTTGAATGCATCCGTCACTCCTACCGCAGACCTCACCACGGTCACACTTCCCCCATACGTATGTTTTTCTCAGTTTTTTTTGATCACACTGCAATTTTTCAGACTATCAAGATTTTATCAGGGTAGCCCATGAAAACAAATTCCCCAAAACATATTATTGAAATGGCAGCTGAGTCCCGCATGTGGCCTGTATTTCACCATCACATCAACTGCTGAAATACTAATTTACCTCTCCAGCTGCCTGAAGTCATGTCAGGTAAATTAAATGACCTTGTGTAAATGTAAAAGTAAAAAGAGGCACAAAGGGAAAATAAAAAGCCACCTAATTAATAAACAACTGAATTGAAGAGGAAAGGATTATTCATACAGTGAATAAAGACATACTAAGTATTTATTTGACCTCATAGCTGCATTGTCTGAACATTAAAATGATTCAGTATTTCTCTGGCCAAATAATTAATCAGCAAATTGCCAAAATTATCCATCAGTGTCTGTTGCAAGAAACAATTTCAGCTTGAAATTTCTACATAGATTTTACCTTCCCATTAGGATTTCTTTCAAACATTTTATGTTAAATAAAAATGAAGTACATTTAGCCACAAACCTGTCACAACAATCAAAACAAAAGTTGAAAAAAATGCAATTTTAATATCATTAAAGTTGGAATCTGGTGTCTATGGTGTCTATTTTGGCCACCAAAAGCCGATTTGGGCTCCATTTTAATTACATGATATTGTAAAAAGCTATTAGAAACAAAGTTCTCAAATGCATTTGAATATCACACCACACAAGTAATTTGTAACTTGTTTCTTATTACTGATGTGTCAATTGGACTGATAACGCCACATATGAACTGTCTTCACAGTTCTACACGTGCTCAGTGCTAAGGCATGTCCAACACCTCTTCAGTCTTTCTATTTGATTTAACATGTTGAACAAACAGCTCTCATTTCAGCCTCTATTAGAATGGACTTTTAATATGGAATAATTTTCTTATACCAGCAACAGTAGGGGTTGGACTTTTCTAATGCTTTCTAATCAAGTTGAATCTCTGTCAAAAACACCTGGATTATGCATTTACATATATTCATAGTAAAGTCTAAAATGTTCTTATTCTTAGCTGTGGGCAGGATTGGTGGTATAGTATTTAGCTTTACAGCTCCAGAGTTTTAAGTTTGGATCCTGGACAGGTTACACTCTAAGTGCAGCCTGCATGTTCTCTTTGTGTCTCAATGATTTTTTCTCATAGTTTTCTTCCCACATTACAAACATGTACATAAAAGATTGAGAGGTGAGTATAAACTGGTCCCATGTCATTGTGTGTGTGTGTGTGTTCAGCAGTGAATTGGTGCCCCATTCACATTGGTTCCTGCTTTGTGCCTGATGCCCTTAGCATAGGCCTATGACCCATATAATGGTTGGGTAGATTCCCGAAAGTGCCAGCAGTTCACTCCATCAGTAGGGCTAATGGTACCCCAACTTCATACTCACCTTTGTTTCCTTTAATTGCTGAGAATAAAATTCTTCTGCCAGTGCTTGGTAAAGAGCAGGCGGACGAAAAAAGGTAAAGTTCCATTTGTGTTCTGCCCAAGATATAAACTCCTTTTCTGCGCCGAGAAGTTTTCCATTGACAAAGCACATAAGGGGAGAAGAATATTCCCAGGTGTCACCACGGATTTCCTGTTTGCATCAAAAGAAGAAAAGTTCACATACAACACATAAATGAAAACCTTTTGACAGATACTAAGTGAAATATTTTGACAATAAATATCATAATATGGTAATGTAGCTTTTCTTGTAACTGGTATACATATACTGTATATACAGCATTTACAATATGTAGACATCTTATTTCTAACCATGAGCCAGTTATGGATCATTAATGCTAAGAACAAATTATTTCTCAATTATCTCTATCCATCATTGATCACTTGCTATATATCACAGAGTGCCTTTCATATCTATCTATCTATCTATCTATCTATCTATCTATCTATCTATCTATCTATCTATCTATCTATCTATCTATCTATCTATCTATCTATCTATCTATCTATCTATCTATCTATCTATCTATTTAATATCGCACCTATCTGCCCAGTTATTCATTTTCTGAACCTTGCTTTCTCTCATAAAGGGTTGAAGTAGTATAGGATGAAGGCACGAGTCAGGCCAAAATGAGACAGTAGTCTGTCACAAGGCCACTGAGGTACAGCCCCATATGCCTTCACTTACTCGCAATTAACCAGTTTAGAGCTTCCCATCAATCAGATGGTGTGTTTTTCCACTGTAATAGGAAATTAAAGTATCTACAGTAGCTCCCAAGAAAATAATAATTCTACAGTAAAGGCTATGAATCAAACAGGGCTCTAGTCATGGTGGTAACAGCACTACCCAATGCTCCATTGTGCTTCCCCCTGAAAACTCACATGACTACACCAACACTTCAGAGTAAAGTTGTTCAGAAATTACGGAATGAATTGGGCATTGCACTGCCTTCCTTGTTCGAACCAAAAATTAGAGAATATAACCAAGAAAAAAATACACAAGAACTATTAAGAACCTTGTCTAAAAAGACAGCACCATTTATTTCAATTTATGCTTCTTTGGTTAGCTAAGACCTAAATTGTTCTAGTAGTAAATTCTGATTTGACCATTAAAATGAGTCTCTGTGTCATATTTGGATACTGTGCTCAGTTGTTGAAATGAAGTAAATTATGCATCACATACCTTTTTCTTATTGTTTAAATATTCATTCCACGCACATTCCAACATGGGATGAAAGGCTGGTTCTAAAAATGTTCTGGGCATGTTTTGATTCAAACCCTGCTTTTCAAAAACATACAAATTTTAGAAAATTTACAAGTTAGAAAAACTATTTTAAAGAGTAAAAAGACTGGAAACATCCAGCTACATGACAATCACATCACTGTTTTCAGACTGAGTTTACATTTAGAGTAAAACAGCAAATAGAGCTCTTGGTTATCTGGAATACGTGGCTGTCATATTCAGGGTTTCTGTTTGCACTGTGCCTGATGTCACCTGCATAGCTGCAGACCCTTTCAATGCTGTAGTGGATATGGGGGACCACGAAATGGATGGTTGGCTGAATTATTGGTACTTAATCATATCTAAGTAAATTATACATGTGCAACATACTTTACACTGTATAATACTATTCAAAATAATTAAATACTCATATCTAAGCAAATTATATATATATCCAACCATCCTTTATACCCAATAATCCAGGGCTGAGGTCATGGGGCAGCTGGAGCCTATCACAATAATGACTGAGCTCAATACAGGAACAATCGCTGGACACACACACACATGAGGGGCCAACCTAGCCAAGCCAATTCACCTATCATGCATGTTTTTGGACTGTGGGAGGAAACAGGAGCATCTGGAGGAAAAGCATACTGACACCAGGAAAACATGCAAACTACATGCAGAGAACATCCTGGATGATATATATCTGGCACAAAGAGACAGGGAGGCACACATAAAAATAATAAATAATAAATAAATAAATTTGTTGTCGTCACCTGTGGGGCACGTCTTCCCCGTGTCCCACAGGCACAGCACAGTCTCAAAAGCACAAAGTGAATACACCAAAACAAAACACTCTAGTCTTCACCACCACTCCTGCTGGCAAGCGTTGTCCTCCTCCTCCTGACTCTGGCTCCCGGAGTGGTGGCTGCTGGCTCCTTATATAGCCCACCCAGAAGTGCTTCAGGTGATAATTAACCTAATTCAGGCTGCACTTCCGGGTGTGGCTGCTTTCCTGCCCACACGGGCTTGTTAAGCCATGCAGCTCCCCCTGGTGGTGGCCATGAAGTCCAACAAGGCTGAACTCCAAAGTCCCATGCTTGTGGCCCCGATGCAACCCATCCAGGGGGGCTGCCACCAAGCACCAAGTAGCCCATGGCAATTCCCCCGGACCAAGTGTCGAAGGGGCATCCCGGCCCAAAATCACTCAAGAAGTGCCGCAATGGACTTTAACAGGCTCTGCCTCTTGACAGCCCCCCAGCCTTGACTCTCAAAAAAACCCTTGTAGGGAAAAAAATGGAAGAAACCTTGGGAAAGGCAGTTCAAAGAGAGACCCCTTTCCAGGTAGGCTGGGCATGCAGTGGGTATCAAAAAGAAAGGGGGTCAATACAATACAGTACAATACACATAACAGAACAAATAGTACATATCTAATCAGCCATTCACATGGCAACAACTCAATACATTTAGGCATTAGCCACTTTCGAGATGACCTGCTGAAGTTCAAACTGAGCATCAGAATGGAGAAGAAAGGTGATTTAAGAGACTTTGAAAGTGGCATGGTTGTTGGTGCCAGACGGGCTGGTCTGAGTATTTTAGAAACTACCGATCTACTGGGATTTTCATGTACAATCACCTCTAGGGTTTACCAAGAATGGTCCAAAAAAGGGGAAATATCTAGTGAGCAGCAGTTCTCTGGGCAAAAATGCCTTGTTACACAGCTGTATTTATCAATAGCACCTGATAACCCCCATTCTCTTGATTCACTAACACAATGTCTAACCTGTATCTCAGAATGGATGAATAGTAACTTTCTCAAATTAAATAAAGAGAAAACCGAAATCTTAGTGATTGGCAATAATGGATACAATGAGGCTATTAGAAATAAACTTGATGCATTAGGATTAAAAGTCAAAACGGAGGTAAAAAGCTTAGGGGTAACCGTTGACTGTAATCTGAGTTTTAAATCGCATATTAATCAGATCACTAGGACAGCATTTTTTCACTTAAGAAACATAGCAAAAGTTAGACCTCTTATATCATCGAAAGATGCAGAGAAATTAGTTCACGCGTTTGTTTTCAGTCGACTAGATTACTGTAACGCACTCTTCTCAGGACTACCCAAAAAAGACATAAATCGTTTGCAACTAGTGCAGAATGCAGCTGCTAGAATCCTTACCAGGAAAAGAAAATCCGAGCACATCTCTCCAGTTTTGATGTCACTACACTGGTTACCTGTGTCTTTCAGAATTGACTTTAAAATTCTGCTTATGGTTTATAAAGCCTTAAATAATCTCGCTCCATCTTATATATCGGAATGTCTGACGTCTTATATTCCAAATCGCAACCTCAGATCCTCAACTGAGTGTCTCCTTAGAATTCCAAGAGCAAAACTTAAAAGAAGTGGTGAGGCGGCCTTCTGCTGTTATGCACCTAAAATCTGGAATAGCCTGCCAGTAGGAATTCGCCAGGCTAATACAGTGGAGCACTTTAAAAAACTGCTGAAAACACATTATTTTAACATGGCCTTCTCATAACTTCACTGTAATTTAATCCTGATACTCTGTATATCCAATTCATTATAATAACTATTCATTCAGAATCTGTACTAACCCCTACTCTCTCTTCTGTTTCCTTTTCCGGTGTCCTTTTGGTGGTGGCTTGCGCCACCACCATCTACCCAAAGCACCATGATGTTCCAACAATGATGGATGGATTAAAAGCCAGAAGTCTGTATGACCATCAGCATCAAGTGACTCCGTGAGAACCCTAACTACAAAGAGGACTATTTCATTTATGTTAGGTAGAATGCCCAGAGGGGACTGGGCGGTCACGTGGCCTGGAACCCCTACAGATTTTATTTTTTTCTAAGGGCCGTCTGGAGTTTTTTTTTGTTTTTTCTGTCCACCCTGGCCATCGGACCTTACTCCTTTCTATGTTAACTAATGTTGTCTTATTTTAATTTTGTATTTTGTCTTTTATTTTTCTTTTCTTCATTATGTAAAGCACTTTGAGCTACTTTTTGTATGAAAATGTGCTATATAAATAAATGTTGTTGTTGTTGTTGTTAATACCAGAGGTCAGAGGAGAATGCCCAGACATGTCTGAGCTGACAGAAATGGAACAGCAACTCAAATAAACATTCATAACAAATGAAGTGTGCAGAACAGCATCTCTGAACACACACCACATTGAACCGTGAAGCAGATGGACTACAGCAGTAGACCACAGAGGGTGCCATGCCTTTCAGCTAAGAACAGACAACTGAGGCTGCAATTCAAATGGGCTCACCATTTGAACAATAGAAGATTGGAAAAATGTCTGAGTCTGATGAGTCTTGATTTCTGCTGCAACATATAGATGGTACAACCAGAATTTGCCACCAACAACATGAAAGCATGAAAGCATACAACATTGTTGTATCAACGGTTCAGTCTGGTGGTGGTGGTGTAGCGATATGGGGGATACTTTCTTGGCAAAATCTGGGCATCTTAGTACAAATTGAGCCTCATTTAAATGCCACAGCCTACCTGAGTATCATTGCTGACCATGTCCATGACCACAGTGTACCCATCTTCTGATGGCCACTTCCAACAGGATAATGCTCCATGTCATAAAGCTCAAATCAACTCAAACTGGTTATTTGAACATGACAATGAGTTCACTGTACTTAAATGACCTCCACAGTCACCAGATCTCAATCCAATAGAGAAACTGTGGGAAGTGGTGGAAAGGGAGATCCGCATCATGGATGTGCAGCCAACAAATCTGCAAGAAACTGCTTAATGCTATCATGTCAATAGGGAACAAAATCAATGAGGAATGTTTTCAGCACCTTGGTGAATCTGCGTCATGAAGAATTACAGCAGTTCGGATGGCAAAATAGGGTCTAATCTGGTACTAGTAAGGTGTATCAAATAAAGTGTCCAGTGAGTGTGTGTGTGTGTGTGTGTGTATATATATATATATATATATATATATATATATATATATATATATATATATATATATATATATATATATATATATATATATATATATATATATATATATATATATATACATATAAAGAGACAAAAGACAATAATAAACACAAAATTATGAAAGCTTACTTCAACTTACATCTCCTAAAGAAAAAGGCACATAACTTATGAATTTTATCTCTTTGCTAAGGCAGATTTTTTTCCCTATTATAGAAAAAGGCACAGATTATGAATTCTGATTTTTCAATTCATGTGTTCAAGATGGATAAGCTCTTTAGTTAGTATTAAGCTTCTTGTGTTTTATCCCATGGCAAGCATCTGCTCACAGCAGCCTCTGCAGTGAGTGTATAGCTACTCAAAAAACTAACATATATACTTGCATTTAAGTTCTTCCGTGGATGAGTCGGGGCTTGATTTTACCATATAATTTCCAGTATTTTAAAATGTCGGTCATATAAGTCGAATGTGGAAAACACACGCTATTTGTCCAAGAGATTATGATATGCTAACGCCCACCTGAGAGAGTAACCACGGAGCACACTGCCTTTTATTTCTATGTGGGTGTGGCAATGCGCTGTATCAGTGTGTGCTCCTAACCTCTCTCCTCTCTCTCTCTCTGTTGTGCCTACGTGACCACGTGGTAATACCCAAACTATTCTGAAGCAACGTTTGCACTGATTTGTGTTTTT
This sequence comes from Erpetoichthys calabaricus, assembly GCF_900747795.2. Lineage (NCBI taxonomy): Eukaryota > Metazoa > Chordata > Cladistia > Polypteriformes > Polypteridae > Erpetoichthys > Erpetoichthys calabaricus. The sequence continues at coordinate 187,820,878 of NC_041396.2, read as the reverse complement.
TGTATCTCACACCCTTATACACCTTTATTGTAAGAGCATCCCTTATCTACGATGGAATGTTTGATCAGAAGAAAATATGAAGCTGGTTTTAAATTAAAAGCTGTTGAAGTGGCGAAAGAAGTTGGTAACTGCACTGCTGCAACAAAATTCAATGTGTCTGAGAAACTGATGTGAGACTGGAGGAGGCAAGAAGATATAAAAATAAAAAAAAATTAAGTGTCGTATTTTTGAGCGGGCGTATAAGTCAAGGTCTGATTTTTATGACAGATTTTTTGGGTTTCAAGACCCAACTTATACACAAGTATATACGGTAATTAATTTATGCAGGATGGTGCAGTGGTCAGTGCTGCTGCTTAATGGATCCAAAGTTCTGTTTTCAGGTCACTCACCTTGTTGTTTTCTATATGATTTCTCCACTTTCTCCCTGTGTTATTATCATGTATTATTACTAGGGATGGACAGATTGATACCACACTAATTGATACTTCAATGCTCAGACTGTACTCATATGGTATTGAATGCCATTGAAAAATATCAATTACTATTTTTTTCTTTAAGATATGGTAACAAGATTCTCACAAAGGCATATAATGTACTACAACACTTTCCACTCTCATGTACTGAGCAGAAGCACTGTGACACAAGAATGCCACAACCCTACACCCCTTGCACAAGCACAAACTGAGTATTACAATGGCTGACTGAAAGCATATCATTGTATACAAATTTTGACACTTAACTAATTGTAAAGCTAATATGACAAAATCTTTCTTGATAAAACAAAAGGGCAGAGTACAACAGAAAATGCAAATGTGGGAATATTATTTTTTATAAATGTTACTGTTCTAAGGGGATCATTTTAAGTACTTTTGTGAAGTGATTGCCTATTTTACATGTATTAAACAAGTAATGAAATCTTTATGAAAACATAAAAGTTAATATTATCTTTATTACATTTGCATGTCATTCTGGGCACCATGGTGGTGCAGTGGTAATGCTGCTGCCTTGCAGTAAGGAGACAGCGGTTTCTGACCCAGATCCTCCCTGTGTGGAGTCTGCATGTTCTCCCAGTGTCTATGTGGATGTCCTCCTGCACTCTAAAGATATACAGTTTAGGTGAGTCGGTGATGCTAAAATGGCCTTAGCGTGTGTTTGATGTCTTCGCTCTGCAATGGATGGGTGCCCAGTTCAGGGTTTGCTCCTGTCTTGCGCCCTGTTAAAGCTGTGTTGTGATATTAGTTAATTTAGATACACACAGACCAATTACTATTAGCCATCCTAAAACACTATCATCATTTGAAAACAAATTCCAATGCTCTTAAAAAATTACTCAGTATCTGTATTGGAAATACTGACACATAAAATACTTGTCTCAGTATCGATTTCAAAAATAGTGGTACCGCCCATCCCTAATTATTATTTGGTTACAACTGGTTACATTTCTTTGTTTTTCTAATTGAAGCACAAGGAGATGAAGTAGCTAGCTCGTGCTAGTACGGCATCAGTAGTGGGATTTGAACCAACAACATCAGAGTCTGAGGCCTTATCCACTATGCCACAATGCCGTTCTATCCCCAAAACTGTGTAGGTTAGATTAACTGCTGATTCTGAACCAGCTCAGTGTGGGTGTGTACCTTGTGATGGACTGTGGTTGTCAAAGATTGTTTCCTGTGTTGTGCCCTGGGCTGCTGGGATGGGCTCCATGTCACTGACTTTGATTATGGGATTTTTTATGCATGCATATTCAGTCATCTACTGCTGAGAGAAATAATATTAAATAATTTCCCATTCTAACTAGTTTATTCTATTCATTCTTCTGTGCATATAAAATTAAAATGAAAACCTGTGCCACTGTGGCCCTCCTAGTATGAAATTGAGGGTCCTCTTGGAATGACTTAAACACACACAAAATGCACCTTGAAGCTTCAAACAGTCAACGACACGGTTCAGATTCAGATCTCGGAGCTAGGAGAGACTGGCGCAAATCACTGCGCCAACATGTACCTCAAAGTAACACATTAATGGACTTGTATGAAGTAAATTTTCTAACAAGGTTTCGCAAAAGACTCTTGAAAAGCCGCTACGTATTTTATGATGCCAAACATCTGCGATCATGAGGTTGAAATGCCTGCAGCCTCCGTCTCTCCCACATTTTTTTTTCTTCTTTTTTTTACTTTGAAGCAACCAAAATCCGACCCAACACAGTCGTCTTCATTACGGTGCTAGATGGCTACTCAGAATTAAACCGCTTCAACTTTAACGCGTTAGCTCCACTGTCTCAACCCACCAACCCCCGAGACCTTCACGTTTCAGTTTCAAGGCACCCAAAATACGAATAGCGGCGTCACCTCAGCAATACATTTGGCCACTTGAAAGCTGGGGTCTCTCATGAGCCCGACCACCTCGACCTGAATCTTCCGATGCAGAGCCATGTTTTCTCTGTCTCACCTCTCTCCAGTATGGAGCGCGTGGGTAAACAAGCTGACCGTCTCCACGGCAACGCCAATCAGACGGACGGATCGTTGGGCAGTATGGTGACGTGCGCACGAAATTCACTATTTTCTTAAACGCGGATCACTAACTGAGTACAATTCGTCTCTATGAGCATGTTTTAGACACTTCAATATGCTGTTTTTATAGAACTGTTTTTAAACGTTCAGAGTCCTGCACTGAACGTCGCGATCCGCTCACTATGTACAGCACGTGGAATCTGCAGGACCTCCCTGTGCTCACAAAGCTTGCACCTCAAAGATGTGTACTTCGGGTAGATGAATGACACCAAGGAGTTCTACGGAGTGAGGATGTGTCCTGCAATGTCCAATGCCCTGCGCAGTGTTTGCATTTGTTATGCACTCAGTGCAATCAGGATAAACTGTGTCCAGAGCAAGCTATACTGAAAAAAGTGGCTGCAGAAAATAGATGGATAATTTAACTTTAATATAAAATTACTAAACTGGTATGACATGAGGAAGTACAGTAAACCCAGTGTTTTTGTGTTATTCACTGGGAATATGGATACGAGAGAGAATGACTGCAAAGGAGTACACAATGATGAAGGCTGAAAGGATGAAATGGAAGACCCCCAGATGCGTGATGTAGCCTATCTGGATGACATGAGAAGCTGTAAAGCTTTAAATGGCCTTGGTCTCCTCTACCGTATAGAACTTACACTGCAGTGTACCCTGCAGTCACAAGACACAAACTTTCTTATAACCCCATGTATAAAAAGAACCATCCTTGGCGGCAAGGTTTTCAGCCACAGGACCACCAAACTTTTGGATGACAGGCCAGCTGCTCTTAGGCCACTGACATTCAAATTAAGACCAAAGAACTAACTCTTAAAAGAGCAGAGAGTAGAGTTGAATTGTGAGCTGGTTATTTAATGCTGTGATCATCATGTCTGCTACTTTAAGCAAGTCACTGGTCCAGAGGAAGGTCATAGTGGACTGCAGCCAATGGCAGCAATGGTGATGAGCACAGCATCAAACCTTCAATCACGACTACACTAGTGTGCACCATACTGGATTACTGGAAACACAAGGAGGGGTTGGGTAGTCCCTTTGACATCACTTGGCTCAACTTTGAACCTCCACTCCCATCAAGTGGTTTATTTTCTTCTAAATGTCAGCATTCGCTGTTTGTTTTTTTCTCTCTTCCAAAGCTTCCTTTATTCGTCTTTATCTTCCACTGATGGATTTGTCATAAGATTGTTACAAACATGTTTGTTCATTGGTTGCTGTGAAGAAGTATTTTCCTCCTACTTGATTTCAACTGTTATTGGAAATATGTCATTGGCTGCAAACAAACACTCCCTATATTTCAGTATCGATAGAACACAGCACTTTGGAGAAATGTTAGTTCACTCTTCCTGGCAGAACGGCTTTAACGCAAAAATACTGGCAGGTTTATGAGCATAAGCCACTTTTGGATCTTGCCACAGCATTCCTATAGGGTTTAGGACTGGACTTTGATCAGAGCAGTCCAAAACATGAATGTTGATTATTTTCCATAATTCTAATGTGGACATGCTTTTGTGTTTAGACCACTATCTCACTTTTTATGTTGTGGCAGAAGTGTGAGGGCAGCACACAGAAGATCCCTGGTTAACATCCAGAACAATAAGTGTTTTCAAGTTCAGGCTCATTGTTAGGTGTACACGGCACAAGAAAATTCTTACTTACATACTTTCTTAGAACAGTGACCGAATTATAATGTAAACAAATAGTCACACCACAAAGATGTATATAGAAAGAAACACATGTATTATTAATTACAGTATACACACACACAGTGTTCGTAATTTTTTGACTGGCTGTTCAGCAACCTTACAACTTGAGGATAGAAGCTCTCCCTGAATTGACCGGTGTGAGTGCCAGTGGTCCTGCTGTAGGAGTGAGAGGAGTGGCTCTGCAGGATGGCTGACATCTTTAATTACAGTATCCTGTTTTCCTTTCTAAGGCAGCGATTGTTGAGGATGTGCTGAGCAGAAGGCAGCTGGGTACTGGTAATGTTCTGTGCTGTCTTCACCGCCCTCTGCAGTGTTTTACATTCTGACCTGTGCAGGTGCCATACCAGGATGTGATACCATGTCAGTGAGGATGGCCTCCACTGTGCACGTGTAGAAGTTCAGGAGTACAGCTGAAGAAATGCGAGCTGCCCTTACACATCTGATGACGTAGCTGCATCAATGAGTCTTTTAGACAAAAGAATAAATGTGTTGTACCCAGTTTAGTTTATCAGTGATGGTCACTCCAAAATGTCTGAAGCTGTTCACCTTTCTAAACAACATCCCCTTCAATTTCAGTGTGGTCTGCCTCATACTTCCTCAAGTCTTTATCCAGCCCCTTGGTTTTTGCTGACATTAATGGCGAGATTGTTGTCCTGGCACAACTGAATCCACCGGTAAACCTGTTTTCTCATCAGTGTTGGTGATAAGGTCTACGATGTTGGTGTCATCAGAAAATGTGAAGCTGAGGCTTGCCACACAGTATACACACCTTTTAAAATGGCTTCTAAATTGTGGCTGACAGAGTTGCACCTGCAGGCTTACGATAAGAGAAAATGAGTTCAATGAAGATCTGGGGCCTCATGTATAATGCTGTGAATAGAATTCACACTAAAACAAAAATGTGCGTATGCACAAAAAAATTCAGAAGCATAAAACTGTGTAAGCAAAGATCCACACACTTCCCCTTTATAGATCACCAATCAACATGAATTTTAACGCACATGCACACGCCTATAGCCTCACCCCAAACTCCTCCCAGAATTTCACACAATTGAATATGCAAATCAATATAAATACCCCTTCCGTTCTGTGTTTTGTGAAAAGACAACGGCAAAAGCACCTGTAAAAATAGAAAGATTTCACTGAATGCGATGTGCAGGTACAATTTGGTGGCTTAGACAGTGTGATTTGTTCAACAGAAGGAATAAAAAAAATAAATCGCCCGAAATAAACAAGAAGTGATCAGATGTGAAAATCAATGTGAAAAGGCAAGTGTCTGAGTATCATATGTAAACGTATTAGGTCCATAGAGAAGAACAAAAATAGGGACGCATTGAAGAAAAAAAAAGGTTTATGTTAAGATTAAATTCAACTTTAATCTCAAAATTTCCAATTTAATCTCAGTTTATTTTGTAATTAAAGCAGAACATCTTAAACTTCATCATAAAATTGATGTTTCTCAAATCCCATCATAACTAAAGTAGCGCATTAAATGCTTTGTATTCTGTATTCCCCTATCCAGTCATTAATCACTACGTGCTTCTTAAATGGGCTTTCTTTTACACCGACATTAGCGCACAGGCAGTGATTGCCAAACAGAATACATTAAATTCATGATATTACAGATCTCTGAACATTTTAGAGTACTAAAATGCATACTTGATATCATTTTCATGATGAAATGCATTAAAGCATGTATTAAGCATGAGCTGGCCCCCCATCCAGGAATTGTTCCTGCCTCCTGCAAGATGCTTGCTGGGACACACACGACCCTGGATGGAATAATTTATTGCAGCAGTACCATCTCTGTCAAACAAACCAACGCCCAATTACTGTCCTTCAGTTTTCTTTCTCCATGTAACCAACTGCCACACAATAAGCGTCTGTAATAAATGTAAAACCAGCTGTAAGCTTAGAACACAGATTCTTCAAAATTTTCAAGGAACATTGAAAACTCTTCATTATATATGTTTAATTATTCCATCCAACAATCCGTCCAGGGTTGCGCCAGTCCCAGCAAGCATCTAACAGCACACAGCTGATAGCTCTTGGAAATCTTAATCAACTTTGAAGCCAGTTATAATTATCTATAAACACGTACTCTCTTCTGTTGAATTGAATACCTTTATTGCCATTGTATGGTACAATGAGATTCAATATGCAACTCCTCCATGAACATCATTTCCTATAAAATGATAAAGAAATACAATAAAAATTATACAATATGAAAGCATATTATACATGTACAAATAGTGCAGTTGAAACGTAAGTGAGGTAATTGTAATTATAAGTACAAACAGTTCCGCCTGGAGCACTTGATGGACTGATCGAGCGCACTTCTAGCTCTTGGGATGAAACTGTTTCTGAGCCTTGAGGTCCATTTAAGAAAGTCTCTGAAGTGTTTGCTGGATGGGAGAAGTTAAAATAGACTGTGCCATGGATAAGTGGAATCCATGCAGATGCTGATGGCCTTCCTTGAGGTTGCAGCATGTGCTATAAATGTCCTCCAGGGCTGGAAGCTGTATCCCAATAATCCTTTATGCTCTTGACTCAACCTGCTGTAGAGCTTTTCGATCAGCTGCTGTATAGCTGTGATTACACACTCAGATACAGTGGGTTAAAATACTCTTGAGTGGTGCACTGAGAGTAACAACACTAAAGCAGCTATGGTAGGTGGAATACTTTGGCCATTTTATGTACCACTATATTGTTACAGAATGATTACAATCAAGTGCCTTAAATTTGTAAACGATAAGCAGTTCATTTTGGTGTGTTTGATAAAGACCACGTCACAGATGTGAATTTTTTTTATTTTTTAAAAGGGAAACGACATAGAAACAGTAGCACTTTTCCAACGCTGAGTGCTGCCCGTTTGCAAAACCTAGCAGAAAAATGTATGCACATGGTCTGAGGCTGCCGTGAAAATGTGCATGGCTTTACACCAAGGTTAGCTTTTAATCATCTCAAAGTGAACATGGAAACATTTTTGTGCGTAAGCACCAGTTTACAAATGAGGCTTCTGATCTTTAATGAATCTGTGACTTTGTAGCACTAGGAAAGTCTTGCTTTAAAAGTCTGGGTGCACTTGTTGGGTCCCTCCAGCATCAAGTGTTCGAGGGCAAAGGCACAGCCATTTCACATGTACGCTATCAGCTGTCTCTGCGCATGAGGATTAGGGTCATGTCTGCCCATTCCATGTCAATTTGTACACCATTTCCCATGCCTGTCTATGTTGACAGAAGACAAATTCACCTTGCTGCTACCATATTAATAGTAAAGTTTGTGGGAGCTCTCTTTTTTGCAGTTAGTTTGAAGTTTTACTCTATACAAGTACTACTTGTTACAACTGATTAAGTTGTTGAAAATGCTTTCCTTTATGTGCACTGCATTTCACGATGCAGGATTAAGAGATCATTCAAAATTTTTATGCAATTGAAATAAATTGTTTCTAGAGGATTCTTGTATACAGGCTAAATAGCTCCTTGCTAAGATTAGTGTGGAAAAACAGTGCATGCATTTACCAAATAATATTGATTTTATGAGCCTGGGATAAAGCGTGGTTTAAAAAAACAGCTCTTAGGTTAGAAGTTTATTTCAAAAAACATTTTTGAGGAAACTGATGGAATGGATAGCCCACATACTATAGGTAGTATTGGAGACTGTCAGATAAATAAAGTGAAGAACTGAGCATTTGTCCTGTCAGCATCATTCACATTACCTGCAAGCAGTGTACTGTACTGGTTAAGGCTTTGGACTTCAAGCCCTGAGACTGTGGGTTCAAATCTTACTGCTTACACTGTGAGACCATGAAGAAATCACTTCACCTGCCTGTGCTCCAGTTGGAAAAACAAAAGATATGTGACGAATTGTGTCTCAAATGTTATAAGCTGCTTTGGATAAAGGCATCAGCTGAATAATAATATCATTCAAGCTTTGTAGGTGCTGAGAAAAAAAAAAAACATGGAAGTTAAGAGAGTCAATTTGGCTTTCACCATCAAGGACATGATTGCACTAGTGTTTTAAGTTAACAGATTCCAGAATTTTTATTATTATACATGTACATTTTATCATTGTATAGTGAATATTCAGTGCATTGCTTGGTAAGGGTTAATATCAATTGATTTTTGCAACAAGTAGACATGTGCCAACTCATAATAATTGTACACGTAAAAAAAAAAAAAAAGTTTAAACTAGGACGGACTGAGGGACACTACGGCCTAATGGTGCTACAAGAGGTCATTAATTTGTCAGTAAACAGCAGTCACCTACACACACACAAACACATTCTTCAAAATCAGGAGAGCCTTTGGTCCAAGGTTGGTGTCAGAAGAGCACAGGTAGTTCATGCAGACGGCATGCAGAAGGCACCCCAAGATGGAAGTAAGCCACAAAACTAATACAAGTGAGCCTTGTGGAGTAGTACTGTAAAAAGCATTTTTTTTTTTTTTTTTTACATATACAAAAATATTGTCTTCACAAACAAAGGCTTCAGCTTTTAAATAGGGGCTTACTGCTTCACACCACTCCTTTACTGGGCTATTTTTAGCACAAAATTAAGACATTAAAATAAAAATACACAAACATAACATTCCAATGCCAGTTGTTCATCTGTCTTCACTGGTAGATCGTACTATTTGTGAACAACATACAGATACAAAGATCTGTGCTTCAAATTTAACAAAATATAGTTGCTGCAAAGTTCTTTGAAAATTCCCAGCAGAGCTCATTGAAAATATTTTCTTTTTAATGGAAACTTGGAAAATATATTCTCCCGAGTACATTTCTATTTACAAAGCTGAATTACAGTTAATTTGATAATGGGTCCTCTTCAGTCACTGCAACAGGGCAGTGTGACATATATGGTAAGTGTGGGTACATTTAAAAAGAGATTATTAGCCAGAGATTAGGACAGGTCACCCTGTTCCTGTAACATTTTCTACACTTGTTTATTTCATAAGCCTTGGCTGCTACAGCACAGCACTCTAGTTCCAAGCAAATACTGAAAATTCAAACCCATTCTCCTGATAGGACTTGCTTTTGAGAAAAATAATTAATGCATTCATAATGGAGACTATTTATATTTCTGTTAAAAATAATGAATTTTATTAAAAATAAGCCACATGAAGGTCAATTTTCTGCTCATTTACAAAACTGTTTTTAAATCAGAGGTATAATCAATAAATTCACAATTTGCATATGTATGATGTTTCTCAAGAAGGTTGTCACGTTTGCTAAATGTAAATAATCTTCCTCTGTTGTATGAATTAAAATAAGCATTCATTTGTAAACAAAGATTTACCTGAAAAATCTTCAAAATTGTATATAGTATACTTTAAGCTGATGCATAAAAGTAGTTTGAATGTGTACTTACACACACACACACCTTTCATTTTTCCTTTAGTACCAGCAGTGTTCCATCTTCTTGGTAGGATTCTGATGGTTGCACACAAAGTAGTTTTAATCAAATAATCAATAAGGTCATGATTTCTTTAACATATGAAAGAAATCCCATAATATTTAAGATTTTAAAAAAGCTGAAGGCAAGTAAGAGTATCCCTTAAACAATGATTTTGTTAATCACTGATTAATTTGTAGTATATAGATAAGAAACAGTCCCAGCTTGTATCTGAAAAGTCTGACCTTGAATCTGATCGTTGGGAATTTGCTGGGATGTCTGGCTAATGGAAATAGGCTGAGGAGTCTGTCCACTGATGTGAATCGCCTGCTGCCCTCTGTTTATCTGTAGCTGGTGTGAGTTTTGCTCATGAAAATGTTGAGTTGAGTCCTGCATTAACTGGACAGGTTCTGTGGACCTTTGTGTGATTTGTAGATGCTGTGGTGGACCATGATGGGCTTGAAGGTGTTCCATGGCTTCTTTGGACAATGTGATAACATGCATTTGCTCTGCATGCCCAGACCCAACCTGTCCCTCCATTACGCTAATAGCTTGAATCTGATCCGTTTGTCCTCCTTGAGCAACAAGGGCCACATTCTGTACATGCTGTGAAGGCTGAGTGAGCAGTGTCAATCCAGAAGCCTGATCCGATGTCATAGTAGGTGAATTATCTGTAGTGATTATACTCAGGCCTTGACTTTGACCAGGCACAAAATTTAAATTACCTACATCATTTGTAACCACTAGCTGAATCTCCTGTTCCCCTGATGAAGTCAGCTGGTACTGCTGAAGCTGAAGGATGCTTTGAACCTCTTCTTCTCCAGTTGTAGGCAGGTCAGTCAATCCAACCGTACGCTTTTCCTTGTTGTGTGTCTTTTTATGAGCCTTAAGATTGTCAAGGCGTGCAAAAGTGACACTACAAAGAGAACAGGAAAATGGCTTCTTCCCACTATGTGAAGCAGCATGTCTCCTCTTAGCACTTGGATCAGAGAATGATTTGTTGCATATATTGCACACATATGGCTTTTCTCCTCTGATAAATGAAACAAAATCCAATTAGATACTTTTGAAAAATTATTGCGCAATTGTTTTAAAGAAAATCTAAGAGTAAGAGAAGGGCAAAAAGATAAAAGCACACATTTTAGTTCAGTTAACAAATATCAGCCTATAGTATACACAAAAAATATTAAAAACTAAATTCAGTCTTACTTGTGGATTCTGATATGGGTTTGAAGAGTACTTTTTGCTGTAAAGCATTTGCCACAGATTTCACAAGTAAAAGGCTTCTCACCTATGTGAAAAAATTAAAATGTGTTAATTTGTAGAGAATATATAGATAACAATACAATTAAATCGTTAGCAAACATGCTATAAACCTTGAGTACCAGTACCAACGACAGTGGATGCAAGCATGGGTGTTGCTTTGCTAGAAGCAAAAAGGGAAGGAAAGAAAAACAGAGCTGGAAGTTGTGTCTTCGGATCTAAGAACTGTGTGGATGAATGGCACAACTTTAAACGTAATGGGTCCCCCCATAAGCTACTTACTTTAATATACAATGGTGTGAAAAACTATTTGCCCCCTTCCTGATTTCTTATTCTTTTGCATGTTTGTCACACAAAATGTTTCTGATCATCAAACACATTTAACCATTAGTCAAATATAACACAAGTAAACACAAAATGCAGTTTTTAAATGATGGTTTTTATTATTTAGGGAGAAAAAAAATCCAAACCTACATGGCCCTGTGTGAAAAAGTAATTGCTCCCTTGTTAAAAAATAACCTAACTGTGGTGTATCACACCTGAGTTCAATTTCCGTAGCCACCCCCTGGCCTGATAACTGCCACACCTGTTTCAATCAAGAAATCACTTAAATAGGAGCTGCCTGACACAGAGAAGTAGGCCAAAAGCACCTCAAAAGCTAGACATCATGCCAAGATCCAAAGAAATTCAGGAACAAATGAGAACAGAAGTAATTGAGATCTATCAGTCTGGTAAAGGTTATAAAGCCATTTCTAAAGCTTTGGGACTCCAGCAAACCACAGTGAGAGCCATTATCCACAAATGACAAAAACATGGAACAGTGGTGAACCTTCCCAGGAGTGGCCGGCCGACCAAAATTACCCCAAGAGCGCAGAGACGACTCATCCGAGAGGTCACAAAAGACCCCAGGACAACGTCTAAAGAACTGCAGGCCTCACTTGCCTCAATTAAGGTCAGTGTTCACGACTCCACCATAAGAAAGAGACTGGGCAAAAACGGCCTGCATGGCAGATTTCCAAGACGCAAACCACTGTTAAGCAAAAAGAACATTAGGGCTCGTCTCAATTTTGCTAAGAAACATCTCAATGATTGCCAAGACTTTTGGGAAAATACCTTGTGGACTGATGAGTCAAAAGTTGAACTTTCTGGAAGGCAAATGTCCCGTTACATCTGGCGTAAAAGGAACACAGCATTTCAGAAAAAGAACATCATACCAACAGTAAAATATGGTGGTGGTAGTGTGATGGTCTGGGGTTGTTTTGCTGCTTCAGGACCTGGAAGGCTTGCTGTGATAGATGGAACCATGAATTCTACTGTCTACCAAAAAATCCTGAAGGAGAATGTCCGGCCATCTGTTCGTCAACTCAAGCTGAAGCGATCTTGGGTGCTGCAACAGGACAATGACCCAAAACACACCAGCAAATCCACCTCTGAATGGCTGAAGAAAAACAAAATGAAGACTTTGGAGTGGCCTAGTCAAAGTCCTGACCTGAATCCAATTGAGATGCTATGGCACGACCTTAAAAAGGCGGTTCATGCTAGAAAACCCTCAAATAAAGCTGAATTACAACAATTTTGCAAAGATGAGTGGGCCAAAATTCCTCCAGAGCGCTGTAAGAGACTCATTGCAAGTTATCGCAAACGCTTGATTGCAGTTATTGCTGCTAAGGGTGGCCCAACCAGTTATTAGGTTCAGGGGGCAATTACTTTTTCACACAGGGCCATGTAGGTTTGGATTTTTTTTTCTCCCTAAATAATAAAAACCACCATTTACAAACTGCATTTTGTGTTTACTTGTGTTATATTTGACTAATGGTTAAATGTGTTTGATGATCAGAAACATTTTGTGTGACAAACATGCAAAAGAATAAGAAATCAGGAAGGGGGCAAATAGTTTTTCACACCACTGTACATTCACATCTACAGACTTTTAAAAGGAAGCCCTCCCCCAACCTCTGAAATCATTTACATTTACAGTGGTGCCTTGGTTTGTGAGCATAATTTGTTCCGGAAATGTGCTTGTAATCCAAAGCACTCGTATATCAAAGAGAATTTCCCCATAAGAAATAATGGAAACTCAGATGATTCGTTCCACAACTCAAAAATATTCATATAAAAATGACTAATACAAAATATAAAGTAAAAATACATAACACATTAATCTGCACTTTACCTTTGAAAAGAATTGTGTGAGGGAGATGAGAGAGAGGAGAGGAAGTGGAGAAGAAGGGCTATTGTGTAGGACGACTTTCACTCTAACTGCTATCTATTGGCTCACTGGAATCTTTCTTTTTTTGTGACTTTAACAAGGAACCTATCCAATGACAGTTGCTTTTGCCTGAGGAGTCCCTACACTTGGACACAAAATAAAAAAATGCTTTACGCAATGTAAGATTTATAAACTCTTTTGGGATTCCTCCCAACGGGATGACACATGGAAGAGCATCCTGAAGCAACGGCAGGCTCCCAGCGCTTTAGCAGTTCGCCACAGAAGCGAATCCGAAAAGATTGCGGTCATGCTATAAGCGCCTGCTGTCGATGGGTGATGCAAGGAACATTATAAATGCAAGGGCACAGTATTACTTGGCCATTAACCCGGCCCCGACCCTGCCTGACTGCTGTGTCTGTGTATAGGAGAGTGGCAGATCCGGCTACAATAAACCGTGCTGTTCCTGTTTCAAGCTGAATAAAAGCTGGTTTTGCTAAAGTACTGAGACTCAGCTTCGTGTTTTGGATTGCAAGACAGGCACTCGCACGTTACAGCACACACATGTGGTCACAATGCTATAGTGAACAGTATACGCTCATGCAAATGTTGACTATATCAGTGAGGCACACCGACTGAGACCAAGCACGGGAGACGATTACCCACAATCCCATGGAGAGAGAATCACCATCGCCTTAGTTGTGATCACGTGACGCTCGGCAGACAAAACGTATACGCACTACACGTATTGCAAGACCTCGCTCATTTATCAAGTTAAAATTAATTAAATATTTTAGCTCGTTTTGCAAAACTCATAAATTAAGTTACTCACAACCCAAGGTTTTAATGTACATGAGTGTTTTCTTACTTTGAATGGGAATACCTTACTTTCCCATTCCCAAAATTCTTTGTATATACATTTACATGTAAAGTAAATACTTCAGTGAACAATGTAAACAAATAACAATCAAACATCTAGTAATGATAATAAAATGCTCAAATTTAAAATTATTCCTACTGATTAATAATAAAAAAAAAAAAAAGTTTCCTGTAAAATTGTGTTCTGCTATGACCATCAACGAAAGCCAATGTCAGTCACTAGGAATTGATCTAGGGTGGGAATGTTTTACTTATGGGCAACTGAGTACAGCATGTTCAGTAAGCAGCTCCAGTGACCTAATTATATTATTACTTACTATTTGACTGATGCCTTTATACAAGGCGACATCCGATATACATTTGGTAACATTTTATTGGTATTTCCAATTGGATCACAGACAGGTGAACAACATTTATACAGCACATTTTTATACAAATAATCTAGCTCAAAGTGCTTTACATAATGAAGAAAAGAGAAATAAAAGACAAAGTAAGAATTAGAATAAGACAACACTAACATAGAATAAGAGTAAGGTCCAATGGCCAGGGAGGACAGAAAAAAAAAAAAAAAACAAAAAAAAACTCCAGACAGCTGGAGAGAAAAAATAAGATCTGTAGGGGTTCCAGGCCATGAGACCTCCCAGCCCCATCTGGGCGAAGGTGAAGTGACTTTCTCATACTCACACAGTGTCAGAAACAGAATTTGAACTCACAACTTGGTTGGAAGTTCTAGGTCTAAAGCCTTAATCACCTCACCTCACCACACCACACTGCCTGCTAATAATATTAGTCCTTGATTAAAAAAAAAAACCCACTGCAAGTATGGCATACAGAAAAGTACTTAGTTAGTTACACAGCACTTCTGATAAACCCATTTAACCTGCGGCACTATAACTGAAGCCCACTGTTTCAAAACATTTCCCAGGCAAAGCTGGGAAACACAACTAGTTCCATATACAGTAATTTCAAAGTAAATACTGATTGTCTTGATATTCCTTTCCTTATTAATTTGTCCAGCTTTACCACAACGTAACTTATGAACGGTAGGTGATACAGTACATTTTTAATTTGCATTCATGACAAAACAGTATTTTTTTTTTTTTAAATATCAAGTCTAACAAGGCGCTATATAGGCACCTGACCTGACACAGATAGACATAGAGGCACGTATGAAACAATAGACTTTATTTTCTTCACCCGTGGGTGCACGTCTTCCCCATGACCCACAGGCAATACACAGTCCAAAAGCACTTGCTACACACACCAACAGTTTCTCCCTTTACCACCACTCCTCCTCAAGCGTAGTCCTCCTCCTCCCGACACTGGCTCCCCGAGTTGTGGTGGCTGGCCCTTTTTATATCCCACCCGGAAGCGTTCCAGGTGCTTGACCACCTGGACCTAGCTGCACTTCCGGGTGGGGCTGAAGAGTCATCCAGCGGGGCTGCTGACTCCATGCAGCTCCCCCTAGCGGCCATCCGAGCCCCCAACCAGGCTGTGGAGGACTCCATCTCCCATGGAGCCATGCAACAGGTTGGGGGATCACCGTCCGCCAGGGAGGCTGCCACCAAGCGTCCCGGGGGAAGTATTGAGCTGCCCATGGTTGCTCCCCCAGAACAGATGCAGCAGGGGCGTCCCTGCCGGGCATGGGACCCGGCTGTCCGCCACACAAGACAAGCAGCAGAATGAAATTTAGGATTTTCTGCACTTGTTTACTTCTCCTGCAGATGTAAGTCGTGTTGAAATGTAAATCAAACAGAGGGAAGCCCTTGTTTTAGTCTGATCACTAACCTTTCATGTGATAACTTATCAAAACCCTTCTGAAAATCACGATAATGGCCATGTGCAACTCTCATATCATGCTTTGTTGCTTCCTCCTCTTAACACTTTCAAACCTATCCCACATCTCCTCAACTATCTCCATGCTTACAAGTGTATCCCAATTCATCATATTTATCAAAATGGCTCAAAATTTATACTAATAAAATAAGTGTTTTCAATGTGCATTCTGCCATTCTGAAATGTATTCTATTGTGGTCATGGTTCAATTACGTCCATCCCCTGAATCCTATCCTGATTATTAAAGAATGATAAATCCAGGCATGTGTCCCCTGGTCATTGGTACTTTAACATACTGTGTTAAAAGTGTCACTGATTTAATCTAAAAACTTTTGTTCTTGTGCTCCAATATTTGTAAGGCTATCTCACTTACTAAGTGGGTAAATACAGTCCTCTGTGGCTATAATATTCCCCTCTAAACTTGAATTATCAAAATTATAAAAATATGTAAACAAACTACTGTCTACATTTCGGGGGTCTTTAACACATTCCTAAAATAAAGCTTTGATTCCTAATGTTTTCTAGTTGAATCAAAACATCCTCACTAAGCTGTGGCTCAACATCTAAATAAAGAAGACTTGCATTCATAAGAGTAGCTGCAAACAGCAGCTGTTGAAGAAGATGAAGAATGAGGTTGAAATGTTTGTTGGTCATTTAAACTGGGAGCAATGTATGAACCAACTCTGAAAACAAGTTTAGCTTCATCTGTTTTTATTTGTAAGGTGTCTTTGACATCCCAAAAAACGAACACAAACTGCAGGAACTCAATGTGGTTATGATGAAGAGATGTGAAATGTCGAACAACAGACTTGGTAAGGTATTTGATCCTAATGGCTGACTGTGCTCTCTGCAGGCTCTCACACTGTTCAGTTCATGTAGATGACTAACAGTTTGCCATATTTCTTAAAGCAATAACACTTTTATATTTCATTGGTAGAAAGCTTGCCGTTTAATATTAAAATTTCTAGATGAACTAGCTGTAATTGTATTGTTGGCGACACATTTGCAAATAAAACAGTGTCTTCTATTACAACAGAAACCACCCAAGCGGGGAAGTGGCTATGCTTTGTGAGGTGAGCTAAGGACAAAACATTTGTGTAAATTAAGTGGTTGTCAGAAATGGATTAGGAGAAAAAGTTTGCCATCTGCAAAATGGGGGAATTTCTTTATTGACCTGTGGGAGAGACATTATATTAGAATGGAAAGAGACAACAAGCAGGATCAGAGTTTCATTTATGGTGATCCTTTTCATAGGGATGTTCACAAAATGAGAAGCATATTCTTTGTTGTTGAAATATCATCATTTTTAGTGCTACATTATGAAAGAAATCCTCACTGCTGCCGAAGTGGTAGGGTGAAACTATAAAAAGGACATGTTTTTAGTACACTAGGGATGGAATGAGCACTGTCTCAGTCTGTTGGCTTGTAATAAACAGATGCTTTAAGTCCTGGAAAACTGACAGACATATAGCTGTCAAGGAATGATAGTTAAAGTAAATATTTCATATTACAGCTCTAAGTAATATTAAAAAGGCAAGTTTACAAGGCAATATTATAGTCAAGGGAGACTTTAACTACCCAAATATTAACTGGGATAACATTGCAAAGTTTTTAGAAGTAATCAGTGCTTGTTTTTTTAAACACAGTATGTTGAAGCACCAACGCTGGGGGAAGCTTGTCTAGATTTAGTATTTTGTAATAATCAGGATAGAATTGAGGGTGTGGAGGTGATTGAACCACTAGGGTCAAATGACCATAATATAATACAATTCTCAGTGTTTTGGAAAGACTGAGGATGCAAAGACTAAAACTGTTACATTTAACCTTGGTTGGGCAAATTTTGAGCAGATGCGGCAAGACTGGGATAAACTTTTAAGTGTGGAAACAGTCAAGGTGCAGTGGAACATGTTTAAAAATGTTTTACATGCAATGCAGGACAGGTACAGAACTAAATTTGGAATTAGTAGGAATTTTTTTTTTAATTCTGTAGTTAATAAAGAGTTAAAAAGAGATGCAGTAAAAGAAAACCCACCTGTATAAGGCGTACAAGACTAATAACTTCTATGTGAATCATAGGGCATATGATAACATGAGGGCAACCATTAAGGAGGAGTTTGGGGAGACTAAAAGACAGAGAGGAATACAACAGATATGGTGAAAGAAGACCCAAACAGTATTTTAGTAGTAAAAGAACAGTCAAGGAGGAGGTGAAGTGCATCAGGAATAGTAAAGGTGAATAAAAAAAAAAAAAAAAATCTAGACAGTGAAATAGCGAATGCTCTAAACTTGCATTTTTCTGAGGTCTTCAAAAGTGAGGAAGTAGATAACCTCCTGGGGTAAAACGAACTACTAAGGAGGTACTCTGGGATTTAGAAATTGTAGTGGGAGAAGTACTGTTTAGATTAAATAGGCTGAAATCAAAAATCTCCAAGACCAGATAATATTTACCCTCAAGTTCTTAAGGAGGTTAGCGAGTACCTATATAAACCCATCCATCCATCCTCTTCCGCTTATCCGAGGTCGGGCCGCGGGGGCAGCAGCTTGAGCAGAGATGCCCAGACTTCCCTCTCCCCGGCCACTTCTTCTAGCTCTTCCGGGAGAATCCCAAGGCATTCCCAGGCCAGCCGAGAGACATAGTCCCTCCAGCGTGTCCTGGGTCTTCCCCGGGGCCTCCTCCCGGTTAGACGTGCCCGGAACACCTCACCAGTGAGGCGTCCAGGAGGCATCCTGATCAGATGCCCGAGCCACCTCATCTGACTCCTCTTGATGCGGAGGAGTAGCGGCTCTACTCTGAGCCCTTCCCAGATGACTGAGCTTCTCACCCTATCTTTAAGGGAAAGCCCAGACACCCTGCGGAGGAAACTCATTTCAGCCGCTTGTATTCGCGATCTCATTCTTTCGGTCACTACCCATAGCTCATGACCATAGGTGAGGGTAGGAACATAGATCGACTGGTAAATTGAGAGCTTCGGCTTGCGGCTCAGCTCCTTTTTCACCACGACAGACCGATGCAGAGCCCGCATTACTGCGGATGCCGCATCGATCCGCCTGTCGATCTAACGCTCCATTCTTCCCTCACTCGTGAACAAGACCCCGAGATACTTGAACTCCTCCACTTGGGGCAGGATCTCGCTACCAACCCTGAGAGGGCACTCCACCCTTTTCCGGCTGAGGACCATGGTCTCGGATTTGGAGGTGCTGATTCCCATCCCAGCCGCTTCACACTCGGCTGTGAACCGATCCAGAGAGAGCTGAAGATCACGGCCTGATGAAGCAAACAGGACAACATCATCTGCAAAAAGCAGTGACCTAATCCTGAGTCCACCAAACCGGACCCCGTCAACGCCCTGGCTGCGCCTAGAAATTCTGTCCATAAAAGTTATGAAAAGAATTGGTGACAAAGGGCAGCCCTGGCGGAGTCCAACTCTCACTGGAAACAGGTTTGACTTACTGCCGGCAATGCGGACCAAGCTCTGGCACCGATCATACAGGGACCGAACAGCCCTTATCAGGGGGTCCGGTACCCCATACTCTCGGAGTACCCCCCACAGGATTCCCAGAGGGACACGGTCGAATGCCTTTTCCAAGTCCACAAAACACATGTAGACTGGTTGGGCAAACTCCCATGCACCCTCCAGGACCCTGCTAAGGGTGTAGAGCTGGTCCACTGTTCCGTGACCAGGACAAAAACCACACTGTTCCTCCTGAATCCGAGGTTCGACTATCCGACGTACCCTCCTCTCCAGGACCCCCGAATAGACTTTTCCAGGGAGGCCGAGGAGTGTGATCCCTCTGTAGTTGGAACACACCCTCCGGTCCCCTTTCTTAAAGAGGGGGACCACCACCCCGGTCTACCAATCCAGAGGCTCTGACCCTGATGTCCATGCGATGTTGCAGAGGCGTGTCAACCAAGACAGTCCTACAACATCCAGAGCCTTGAGGAACTCCGGGCGTATCTCATCCACCCCTGGGGCCCTGCCACCAAGGAGTTTTTTGACCACCTCGGTGACCTCAGTCCCAGAGATGGGGGAGCCCACCTCCGAGTCCCCAGGCTCTGCTTCCACATTGGAAGGCATGTTAGTGGGATTGAGGAGGTCTTCGAAGTACTTCTCCCACCGACCCACAATGTCCTGAGTCGAGGTCAGCAGCGCACCATCACCACCATATACAGTGTTGACACTGCACTGCTTCCCCCTCCTGAGACGCCGGACGGTGGACCAGAATCTCCTCGAAGCCGTCCGAAAGTCGTTCTCCATTGCCTCCCCAAACTCCTCCAACGCCCGAGTTTTTGCCTCAGCAACCACCAAAGCCGCATTCCGCTTGGCCTGCCGGTACCTATCAGCTGCCTCCAGAGTCCCACAGGACAAAAGGGTCCTGTAGGACTCCTTCTTCAGCTTGACGGCATCCCTCACCACCGGTGTCCACCAACGGGTTCGGGGATTGCCGCCACGACAGGCACCGACCACCTTACGGCCACAGTTCTAGTCAGCTGCCTCAACAGTAGAGGCACGGAACATGGCCCATTCGGACTCAATGTCCCCCACCTCCCTCGGGATGTGGTCGAAGTTCTGCCGGAGGTGGGAGCTGAAGCTACTTCTGACAGGGGGCTCTGCCAGACGTTCCCAGCAGACCCTCACAACACGTTTGGGCCTACCAGGCCTGACCGGCATCCTCCCCCACCATCGAAGCCAACTCACCACCAGGTGGTGATCAGTTGACAGCTCCGCCCCTCTCTTCACCCGAGTGTCCAAGACATGTGGCTGCAAGTCCGATGACACGACCACAAAGTCGGTCATCGAACTGAGGCCTAGGGTGTCCTGGTGCCAAGTGCACATATGAACACCCCTATGCTTGAACATGGTGTTCGTTATGGACAATCCATGACGAGCACAGAAGTCCAATAACAAAACACTGCTCGGGTTCAGATTGGGGGGGCCATTCCTCCCAATCACGCCCTTCCAGGTCTCACTGTCATTGCCCACGTGAGCATTGAAGTCTCCCAGCAGAACGAGGGAGTCCCCAGAAGGTATGCCCTCTAGCACCCCCTCCAGGGACTCCAAAAAGGGTGGGTACTCCGAACTGCTGTTCGGTGCATACGCACAAACAACAGTTAGGACCCGTCCCCCCCACCCAAAGGCGGAGGGAGGCTACCCTCTCGTCTACCGGGGTAAACCCCAATGAACAGGCTCCAAGTCGGGGGGCAATAAGTATACCCACACCCGCTCGGCGCCTCTTACCGGGGGCAACTCCAGAGTGGTAGAGAGTCCAGCACCTCTCAAGGAGATTGGTTCCAGAGTCCAAGCTGTGCGTCGAGGTGAGTCCGACTATATCTAGCCGGAACCTCTCAACCTCGCGCACAAGCTCAGGCTCCTTCCCTTTCAGAGAGGTGACATTCCACGTCCCAAGAGCCAGCTTCTGTAGCCGAGGATCGGACTGCCAAGGTCCCCGCCTTCGGCCACCACCCAACCTCCTTGGTCCCTCTCATAGGTGGTGAGCCCATGGGAAGGGGGACCCACATTGCCTCTTCGGGCTGTACCCGGCCGAGCCTCATGGGTGCAGGTCCGGCCACCAGGTGCTCGCCATCGAGCCCCACCTCCAGGCCTGGCTCCAGAGGGGGATCCCGGTGACCCGCGTCCGGGCAAGGGAAAACGCTGTCCAAAGTTTTCATTCATCATAGGAGGTTTGAACCGCTCTTTGTCTCATCCCTCACCTAGGACCAGTTTGCCTTGGGTGACCCTACCAGGGGCATAAAGCCCCGAACAACAGAGCTCCTAGTATCATTGGGACACGCAAACCCCTCCACCACGATAAGGTGGTGGTTAAAGGAGGGGCTATATAAACCCTTGACACATATTTTTACGAAGTCACTGTGCACTGGGGAACTTCCGAAGGACTGAAAAATGGCAAATATCCTGTTCTACGAATAGGGTGACCAAGCAGATACAAGCAACTATAGACCAGTAAGCTTAATGTGCATCACGGGAAAATTAATGGAAGGAATTATTAAGAATGGGATTGAGCAACATATATCAAGAACAGGAGTTTTACTGAACAGTCAGCATGGGTTCAGAAGGTGGTCATGTTTTAGTAACATGCTGGAATTCTATGATGAAGCAACTAAAGGGTATGATCAAAGTGGAGCATATGATATTACTTATTTTGATTTTCAGAAAGCTTTGGATAAGGTGCCACATGAGAGGTTGGGAATCAAACTAAACAAAATGTGAGTTCAGGGTGATGTTTGTGGATGGGTTCACAATTACTCAAGACACATGAAGCAGAGGGTTATTTTGCGTGGAACTGGCTGATGTCAAGAGTGGTGTTCCACAGGGGTTAGTGCTAGGGCTGCCGCTATTTTTAATTTATATATTCCTATCCAAATCATATATGATTTGGATAGGAATATAAGTAACAATCTGGTTAGGTTTGCGAATGATACCAAGATAGGTGGATTGGTAGATAGTCTGGAATCCATTGAATCATTACAGAGGGACTTGGACAGCATACAGGCTTGGGGAGATCTGTGGCAGATAAAATTTAATATCAATAAATGTCAAGTATTTGAGTTAGGAAGTAAAAATGTTAGGTTTGAATACACAATGGAAAGGGAAAATGGAAAGTGAAAATTGAAAGTACACCTTATAGGAAGGACTTCCAGATAGTGTTCAGAAACCATTAATAAGGCTAACAAAATGTTAGGTTATATAGCGCGACTTGTAGAGTACAAGTCCAAAGAGGTTACGCTCAAGCTTCATAACGCAATGGTGAGGCCTCATCGAGTACTGTGTGCAGTTGTTGTCTCCAGGTTACAAAAAAAAAGGAGATACTGTAGCAGTGCTAGAAAAAGTCCAGAGAAGAGCAACTAGGGTGATTCCAGGGCTACAGGGGATGAATTATGAAGAAAGATTAAAAGAGCCAAGCCTTTTCAGTTTAAGCAAAAGAAGATTAAGAGAAGACAGGATTGAAGTGTTTAAAATTATGAAGGGAACTAGTACAGTGGATAGAGACTGTTAATTCAATAAATTAGGAAGTTTTACTTTACACAGAAATCCAAAGACACTAGGAATATCTTACCAAGTAGTGTGGTAGATAGGAATGGTGAGCTTGATTGAGCTGAATGGCCTGTTCTCGTCTAGATTGTTCTGATATATGTTGAGTGTAAACCAGAGACACAGGCAAAAACTGGTAAGATAGTTAATAACATGGTATATGTCTCCAGCCAGACCATAAACATAAAAAATTTTATAATCACTAATTGGTGCTTCTCTCAATCTCATCCTCTCTCTTTTTTGTTTTTGGTAAAGGGCTTTCATTACAGCTCAAGCCAGATTTACATTTCACAAAGATTAACTTCAGCAAATACTGACAGAGGGAACAAATTGTTCTCAACAGGAGACTGAACTCTGCCACTGTGACACAGAGGCCATTTATCTGTTCTCATCCTCCTAGATCTGAGTGCCGAATTTGACACAATTGATCACAATATTCTTAGAAATCGCCTTAGTCAATGGGTGGGCCTCTCTGGCAGTGTCTTAAATTGGTTTGAATCCTACCTGGTAGGGAGATAATTCTTTGTTAGTTGTGGTAATTACAACTCAAAGAAACATGATATCCTATATGGTGTTCCACAAGGCTCTATCCTGGGTCCGCTGCTCTTCTCAATCTACATGCTTCCGTTAGGTCATATTATCTCTGGGCACAACGTGAGCTACCACAGCTATGCTGATGACACACAGCTGTATTTACCAATAGCACGTGATGACCCCGATTCTCTTGATTCACTAACATAATGTCTTACTTGTATTTCTGAATGAATGAATGAATGAATAGCAACTCTCTCAAGCTAAATATAGAGAAAACTGAAATTTTAGTGATTGGCAATAATGGATACAATGAGGCTATTAGAAATAAACTGGATACATTAGGATTAAAAGTCAAGATGGAGGTAAAAAGCTTAGGGGAAACTGTTGACTGTAATCTGAATTTTAAATCGCATATTAATCAGATCACTAGGACAGCATTTTTTCACTTAAGAAACATAGCAAAAGTTAGACCTCTTATATCATTGAAAGATGCTGAGAAATTAGTTCACGCGTTTGTTTTCAGTCGACTAGATTACTGTAATGCAATCCTCTCAGGAATACCCAAAAAAGACAAATCGTAGAATGCAGCTGCTAGAATCCTAACCAGGAAAAGAAAATCTGAGCACATTTCTCCAGTTTTGATGTCACTACACTGGTTACCTGTGTCATTCAGGATTGACTTTAAAATTCTGCTTATGGTTTATAAAGCCTTAAATAATCTCACCCCATCTTATATATCAGAATGTCCGACATCTTATATTCCAAATCGTAACCTCAGATTCTCAAACGAGTGTCTCCTTAGAATTCCAAGAGCAAAACTTAAAAGAAGTGGTGAGGCGGCCTTCTGCTGTTATGCACCTAAAATCTGGAATAGCCTGCCAATAGGAATTCGCCAGGCTAATACAGTGGAGCACTTCAAAAAAACTGCTGAAAACACATTATTTTAACATAGCCTTCTCATAACTTCACTTTAATTTAATCCTGATATTATAATGAATTGGATATACAGAGTAACTATTCATGGTGGCTCTAAAATCTGTACTAACCCCTACTCTCTTCTGTTTCTTTTTCCGGTTTCCTTTTGGTGGTGGCTGCCTGACCATCATCATCAAGTCTTTCCGTGAGAACCCTAAATACAAAGAGGACTATTTCATTTATGTTAGGTAGAATGCCCAGAGGTGACTGGGTAGTCTTGTGGCCTGGAACTCCTGCAGATTTTATTTTTTTCTCCAGCCGTCTGGAGTTTTTTTTTGTTTTTTCTGTCCTCCCTGACCATCGGACCTAACTCTTATTCTATGTTAACTAATGTTGTCTTATTTTAATTTCTTATTTTGTCCTTTATTTTTCTGTTCTTCACTATGTAAAGCACTTTGAACTACTTTTTTTGTATGAAAATGTGCTATAAAAATAAATGTTGTTGTTGTGTTAGTTTAAACTGTGAGCAATCAGTGGGAATGCAAAGGCAATGCATTGTTTCCACACTCCCACAAAAGGCACCACAAAAATACAATGCTTTCCTATCAAAGACTTTTGCAAAAAAAAAAAAAAATACTGCACAGTATCAGGTCTTCTATACATTTAAGGCTCACAGTAATGTAACTGACCATTTACTCCTAGAGTACTTGCAGATGAAAATTCTGATCAGTCCAAAGCATCTGCTTAAGAGAAATCAGCAGTACTAGGGATACCAGAGATAGTGAATGTAACATAAGGGGAGTCTGAAAAGGGAAGTTTTTATACAGAGAGAGAAAAGCCAAGCAAAATGACACCTTTTATTGGCTAACTAAAAAGATTACAATATGCAAGCTTTCGAGGCAACTCAGGCCCCTTGTTCAGGCAAGATGTAAACATACATATCTCAAGAGTATTGTCTGCTTTTACTGCAGCAGGACACAAAGGTTTTGTTTATCCCTACAAAGTCAATCAAATATCATTTGGCAGGTTGGCACCTCCCTCAAAAAATTTTTTTTAAACTGAAAATATCCTATTACACTATTGTTATGATTATAAACAGTTACAACTTCTTAGTCTTATAAACAAAAGTTATATGCGGACTATATTTGGAAGAAGTGATTAATTTAATTTTGTACGCCGCGTACAATGGATATTTGTTGTGCCCTGGATTGGTTGAAAATAATTTTAACTAAAATTGTAGTAATTGACAGAGATTTCAGCTCTATACCACAGGGAATTTTGGGTAAACTAAACACTACACTGTATGGCAAGTCTTGCATTCTCTGTTCCTTTTTCTGAAGTTGTTACTGTATGTAGTCTTGTAAGTGCACAGGTTACATTAGTGATTAGTTAGGTTTTACACAAATGTATTCTATTCCTCTTTTGAACTTGATTTTGTCCTCAATTAAATAATGAAAATATTGTAAATGATATAAAGGAGGAGTGATTCACTTAAATACACTTTATTGCACTTATCTTTTTGTCTGGAAAAATCTCCATCATTTGCTCATTTTCATTTTGGTCTACTACCTCTTAAACATTTTAAGGGTTAATGGTGAAAGAAGAACCTCACTGCAATATGACATTGATGTTAGCAGACTGACTTTACACAGGTACCAGTTGGCAATAATTTATTTGAAGTTTGTAAAAGCTATGTTTTGTAAATTGCAATCCTTGGTTCTAATCTCGGCCAACTACAGTATGTGGGTAATTTCCATGATCTCCCTGTGAACTTTCCGGGATTGTTCAATTTCCTTATGCTTCCAAAAGCCATGCTAGTAAGGCTGAATAATATAGCCAGTGATTAAGTATAATCTGTGATAATTCTGAGATGTGTGAGCCGAATTGTTTTAAAAAGCAATAAAGAAATATGTCATGTTGTAGATTCTAGATGTACTGTACGTCTAAAAGGCTACCAATACATACTGATGGTGAAACTACAATGACCAGTGCCTCAGTGTTTAGAATTTTTGTTTTGTCCCTTTGTTTTTGACACTATATTTACATGACATTCTATAGTTAATATACAGTGCTATTGCATACTTCCCCCAGTTCATATTTATTGATTTATTTTGATCCCCACCCCCCCCCCCCACCACCATCATCATCATCATCACAAGTATCACTTTTTAAATCTGTTGTCTTGAAATATTACCTGTATGAGTTCTTAAATGTTTTTTTAACTGAGCGGCATCCATAAACCTTCGATGGCATTGTACACACTCAGGCAATGGCTTACCTAAAGAAAGCAAAAGGGAAAATTAAGTGTTTTTTTAATGAAAACACTAAAAAATTGTTGAAAGTTCCAAGTATCTTGAAATTAATTTTAGAATTCAGTTTATTTTTGTACAATGCTCGTCACCGAGTGCAAGCACAGAGTGCTGTGACAAGCTCTCAGGTAAAATGCAAATATAAAAATTACTAATGAGTAAATACATAAGAAGTGCCCATAAAAAGGTACCAGTAAATTGTGAACAATATATCTATAGTAGAGAAACGTTAGTCATACAAGTCATTTAAATAATAATAGATATCCTATAAAGTGCAATTTTTTTAAACATATTTTTAACCTTTCACATATTAAAAATTCATACTAACCACAAACATTAATTAAACATGTATTTTATTTACTATTAATGTCAGGAAGAAAGCCGAAACATTTTTTTCAATGCCTAAATATTTATTTAATTATAAAATATTAAAAAATGTGTACATATATCCGCTTTTTTGTAGATATTCTGACCAAAGTGGTTTACAAAGTGCTTCTTAACTGTCATAAATGTGCATAGAAGCTATATACTGTACACAGTTATTTCTATATTATACTGTTTAATCCACATTGGTTTGTGCTATTTTAAAACATCTAGCAGACTGCCCTCAAACCAATTAACTTTTGAGGTCTCGTTTCATTTTGCTACACACAGTTACTAACAGTAATACAGTAGTTGTAAATGCAGTCTTCTACTCCTGCAGTATTTCAAGTTTTAATTTGTACTGCAGATTATGCCAATTGAAATAAGAAAATTCTACTTAGTAGGTACTTGTGGAGAATGATGTGTGAATATACAAATATACCAAAATAAGGTGCACTTCATTTTAATATACATTTCTTATCAAAAGGGTAATATATTACTCTTCCAGGTTTATATGGTATAAGAGCATTGAAGCTTGCAACCAAACAGCTTTTAGTGACAAATATTTATAAAAACACCCAAATACACTATTTGCTAAAAATCAGTCCAAGATGGTAGTATTGTTGCAAAAATTAAAGCTACTCACTTATGTTACAACAATACTAAACATTTGATATT
Source organism: Erpetoichthys calabaricus (assembly GCF_900747795.2). NCBI lineage: Eukaryota > Metazoa > Chordata > Cladistia > Polypteriformes > Polypteridae > Erpetoichthys > Erpetoichthys calabaricus. The sequence continues at coordinate 187,793,223 of NC_041396.2, read as the reverse complement.
TGAAAGAAACAGATTTCCTTTCCAAAATCATCTAGAGAGAGGTTGGGAGCATTCACTGACAAAGTGCGTTGCTGCACTCACCACAAGATGAACCACCTCAGGATCCCAAATTAGGACCTGAGTGCAGCCATGCAACAAGTGATCCCTCAGCACCACACTAGTTTGAACAGAATGGAGTTATATAGTATTGTCACAAAATCATATAAGGAACAATTTCTTCTATATCATATCTAATTGTATAGGCTTTGTCCAACAAGTTACTTGAAGACATAAGTTTTTTTTTCTTCACTTTTACTCTTGTAATTTCTTATATCTAGAACTCAATGCCTTATAAATTATATTGTACTAAAACCTATATTTATTTAATTTTCACTTTATTTTCATTAAAACATTTAAAATACAATATTAACTGAATAATAGTACTCCCTTGAGTAAATACACAGGAGTCCAAACTCCAAAAAATATAAAAATGCTTTAGGATTTTCACTACCATTGGGTCATGACCTACTTTTTGGTCGCAGTTGGTCTTGAGTTTCTATTGTTCAAAATGGTAGTGGTTTGTGTTGGGTTGCTTCTCTGATGCCTGAACTCAATCCTGGTGCTTGATTTAGCAAGGCAGAGTACTCTGGTGATCATGTTGGATTAACCAAGGTGGCCCCCCACATCTTTAGAATATGCTTTTACAGTTTTTCAAACTTACCGTCATCATGAACCTTGAAATACCAAAGCGCTCTTCCTTCTGAACTGATGTTTTTATAGCAAGTTGTGCAAGTACTTATAGCATACCCTCTTTCATTTCCTCATTCCTAATAAAAAAGTATTCTTTGCTATATGAAAGTAGAATATTACATGGAATATAATTATATTAATCAACCTACAATGGCATTAAAAATCATTTCAAAAAGTATATCACTATAATGAAAATACAAAAAATATATACTGATTAAATGTAGTGTTAATGAGCAGTTTTTCTCTGAATTTATGCTGTGCATATGTTCCTGTAAGATATCAAATCAACTTACAATTTTTATCATTTTATTTAGCAAGTTCTTACAGATTGCCTATTATCTCATCGTGGCTAGACCGATGCAAGATCAGAAGTCACTGCACTTCTGATGCTTTTCTTCTATCTTCTACATACAATGATCAGTATGACAGAAGAGAGTAGCAAGAAATGTTGCTAAAAATAATTATAGAAAATGGTGATCTGTAAGGTAAAAAAATGTCTAAGTTTAGATGTTTACCAGAAAAACACAATACAAGCAAAAGCATTTTCCGAAAACTATAATATGAATGTGATGAAAACACTTCACACTATTGTACACCTTTTGGGAAACTGTGGTAGTGTAAAACAAAGCACTGCTGAAAAAAATATGTTAAAGAAAATTAGTACTTACCTGTATGCACTCTATAGTGACTCTTTAATTGCCTCTTCTGGCTGAAATTTCTTCCACACTGGTCACAACTGAAAGACTTCTGCTCTAAAATGCATTACCAATGTATAAAAATATTTTAATGATTAAATACAGCTAGTGGCATATTTTCCAGCTTGGGTATAGTTAATGTCATTCACTGCACCTTTAGTGTAAAGGCAATATTTAGTCTTTTCTACACACATTCATACAAACTACTTGATTCAAACTGAACTCTTTAAATACTTAACTGTTAGTTTCTCAAAAAGCAGGATAGAATCCATTTCAAATGTGGCCAAAGCTTCACATAATTAAAAGAATAAACATAAGCATTTTAGTATTATTATATGTATAAAATCACTTTAAACTTCATGGTTTTCACTTTAGACTAAATAATGTCAAGATCAAACATTCCTAATCTTTTAAATCTGACAGCAAACTAATGTTCTCACAGTTATGTTTGGATATCAGAGGGATGAGATTAATACATGTGTATATATATATATATATATATATATGCACTAGTGCTGGGCGGTATACCGGTTCATACCGAAAACCGTTTTTTATTTTTTTTTTATGATATGGATTTTTCTTATACTGAAACACCGGTTTAAATTGCCTAAACGACATTCGGAACGTGGCGCAGCGGGGAAACTGTTCCAAGTGGGGACCTTTTTCACTGCTACACCACCAAATAGTGGGCGGTAGCATAGGAATGCTGTGCGGTGAAAATGGACAGAGAGCCTGGAGATGCGTTAGTTTTAAAAGGTCAGATGTGTAAATACTGTTTCTATACTACTGGATAATACTGCAAGCCAAGTTGTACTTGTTTTATTTGTTTTCAAAACAGTGTAATGTACCTGGGTACTGTGTAATAGTGTGACGACATGTTGACTTTATTCTTGTAATTTGTCATTAAAGTAGAACATCGTAAACTAAACTTAATCGTAAAATGAATATTTAATTTACTAGATTTTCTCAAACCCCGTCATAAGTTATATAGCACATTAAATGCTTTGTGTTAAGTGATTCTTAAACTGACTTATTCTTGCACTAAGAGGAGGCGCCGGCAGCGATCGCCGCACAGAATACATTCACTTCATGATCTTCCTTCTCTCTGAACATTTAGAATGCTAAAATAAATACTTAATATAATTTTCATGGTGAAATGCATTAAAGCATGCATTAATCATATGGGGGCATGGCGGCGTGCCTGCCTTGCATTTGCATGTTTTTCTGGTGGGTTTACTCGGCGCTTCAGTTTCCTTTCAAAGTCATGTAGGATGTGGGGCTTTGTTGTGCTATATTGACACTGCTAGTGTATGTTTTGCTTGTATTCATCCTTCGATGTGCTGGCGACTCGTTCAGAGATGGGTGCAACTCTGAATGGATGGCATAATTAAACATGTAGAACGAAAATATTTTTAAAGTTCTGAACACTCCGTGGGCTAAGTTTATAACTAGTTTTAATTTCACAAAAAGACGTTTATCGTGTTGTAATTGGTTATGTGGTGAAAGAAAAAGGAAGGATAGGAACTGGGGTTTTGGTAGCCTACGTCAGGTAGAGACAGCATGCATGCAATAAAGATGGCCCACTCAGAAGAACATGCATTGAATTCTGTGTTGGTGTCTCCGACCAGCTGATCACAAACCCAACATTTACATAATATTTAAGTTAAACCTGTGCGATAGCCATTCATACATCCAGTTTTTTGGAGCCTCGTCACACCTGCCATAAAGTTCTCTACACTGAACATACACCTGGGGACCCCTTACTGTGAGGGAGCAGCACTACCGCCTCACTACCGTGCATGTGTAATACCTGCTTTAATGCATTTCATCATGAAAATGATATCAAGTATTTATCTTAGCATTCTAAATTTTCAGAAAGCAGGAACATCATGAAGTGAATGGATTCTGTATGGTGATCGCTGTCTTCTCTTAGTGCGGAGGAAGTCAGTTTAAGAAGCGTAGTGATTAACCACTGGGTCCGGGAACGTAACACAAAGCATTTAATGTGGTGCATTAATTTATGACGGGGTAAATTAAGTAATTGATTAAACATTGATTTTAGGAAGAAGTTTAGTTTACGACATTCTACTTTAATTATGAAGTAAACTATGAGAATAAAGTGGAAACGTCGACTTTAATCTCGACATAAATGGCGAGAATAAAGTGGAAATGTTGACTTTGTTCTCGACATATAGTTTGTTTTTTTCTTCCCATTATAGCTTAACTTAAAGCAAGGTCCATATTAATGCAGTTTGCCTAAATGATGGTTCAATTGGTAAAGATGTCATCACCAAGTTGCACTTGTTTTATTTTATTCTAATTTGGTGAATACAGTAATCCCTCCTCCATCGCGGGGGTTGCGTTCCAGAGCCACCCGCGAAATAAGAAAATCCGCGAAGTAGAAACCATATGTTTATATGGTTATTTTTATATTGTCATGCTTGGGTCACAGATTTGCGCAGAAACACAGGAGGTTGTAGAGAGACAGGAACGTTATTCAAACACTGCAAACAAACATTTGTCTCTTTTTCAAAAGTTTAAACTGTGCTCCATGACAAGACAGAGATGACAGTTCCGTCTCACAATTAAAAGAATGCAAACATATTTTCCTCTTCAAAGGAGTGCCCGTCAGGAGCAGAGTCTGTCAGAAAGACAGAGAGCAAAGCAAACAAATCAATAGGGCTGTTTGCTTTTAAGTATGCGAAGCACCAGGGCACAAAGCTGTTGAAGGCGGCAGCTCACACCCCCTCTGTCAGGAGCAGAGAAATAGAGAGAGAGAGCCAGAGTAAAACAAAGTCAAAAAATCAATACGTGCCCTTTGAGCTTTTAAGTATGCGAAGCACCGTGCAGCATGTCCTTCAGGAAGCAGCTGCACACAGAAGGTAGAAACGTCCCTATCGTCTAGGTGTGCGAACAGCCCCCCTGCTCACACCCCCCTACGTCAGCGCAAGAGAGAGAGAGAGAGAGAGAGAGAGAAAGTAAGTTGGGTAGCTTCTCAGCCATCTGCCAATAGCGTCCCTTGTATGAAATCAACTGGGCAAACCAACTGAGGAAGCATGTACCAGAAATTAAAAGACCCATTGTCCGCAGAAACCCGCGAAGCAGCGAAAAATCCGCGATATATATTTAAATATGCTTACATATAAAATCCGCGATGGAGTGAAGCCGCGAAAGGCGAAGCGCGATATAGCGAGGGATCACTGTACTGTGTAATGCACCTGGGTTTGAAGTCTTGAAGTAATAGTGCAACTATCAGTAATAATAGTATTATTTATTTTATTGTTATTATTTATTAGTTTCAATATTATGCAGTTTAATGATGATAAAGTTGTTTAAAAAGTCACTTTAACGTGTCAGTGGACAGAGATTGTTAACATTAACAGAAAGTGTAGTTGGTTTACAAAAAATATTTACTATTTATTCCTTTTCTAAGACATATTCGGTACAATACAATTTTTGACAAGCACTTCTGGATATTTTACTAAGTCTAAATGCCTCTTTGTGTGGTTGAAAATATGTTGTCAAAATTATAGTTTGTTTTTGCAAAATTTGTCCAATAAAAATGTTTTATTTTTTGACTGCATCTGTCATGCAATGTGATACCTTCTCCATTAGTGCCACCCCCTTGAAAACTATCACTTTATGGGGCAATGCAAAACTGTATTAATACTTGTGTGCACATTAAAATGTTTTTTTTTGTACAATGTACAATACTCTTGACAGTGGAATAGGTTATTCTTAGCCAGTAATTGCAGTGGAAAATGTGGTTAACATCCACTCATGCATGGGGGAAAAAAAATACAGTCGAATACCATGAAACCGGGATAATTTAGAAAAATACCATGATATAGAATTTTGGTCATACCGCCCACCCCTAATATGCACATATATATATATACACATACAGTAATCCCTCCTCCATCGCGGGGGTTGCGTTCCAGAGCCACCCGCGAAATAAGAAAATCCGCGAAGTAGAAACCATATGTTTATGTGGTTATTTTTATATTGTCATGCTTGGGTCACAGATTTGCGCAGAAACACAGGAGGTTGTAGAGAGACAGGAACGTTATTCAAACACTGCAAACAAACATTTGTCTCTTTTTCAAAAGTTTAAACTGTGCTCCATGACAAGACAGAGATGACAGTTCCGTCTCACAATTAAAAGAATGCAAACATATCTTCCTCTTCAAAGGAGTGCGTGTCAGGAGCAGATGTCAGAGAGATAGAAAAAAGCAAACAAATCAATAGGGCTGTTTGGCTTTTAAGTATGCGAAGCACCGCGGCACAAAGCTATTGAAGGCGGCAGCTCACACCCCCTCCGTCAGGAGCAGGGAGAGAGAGAGAGAGAGAGAGAGAGAGAGAGAGAGAGAGAGAGAGAGAGAGAGAGAGAAAAATCAATACGTGCCCTTTGAGCTTTTAAGTATGCGAAGCACCGTGCAGCATGTTGCTTCACGAAGCAGCTGCACACAGAAGGTAGCAACGTGAAGATAATCTTTCAGCATTTTTAGACGAGCGTCCGTATCGTCTAGGTGTGCGAACAGCCCCCCTGCTCACACCCTCTACGTCAGGATCAGAGAGAGTCAGCGCAAGAGAGAGAGAGAGAGAGAAGTAAGTTGGGTAGCTTCTCAGCCATCTGCCAATAGCGTCCCTTGTATGAAATCAACTGGGCAAACCAACTGAGGAAGCATGTACCAGAAATTAAAAGACCCATTGTCCGCAGAAATCCGCGAACCAGCAAAAAATCCGCGATATATATTTAAATATGCTTACATATAAAATCCGCGATGGAGTGAAGCCGCGAAAGGCGAAGCGCGATATAGCGAGGGATTACTGTATATATATATATATATATATATATATATTCATTGCATTCGTAGTCTGGGTCCCGACCTGAATTGTGTGGGTGGTTTGAATGCAACTACTCCGGACCTACAGGCTGTCAAATAAACGAACCACACGCCGTGGCGCAGCGTAAAGGCGCTTCGTCTCCGACGCTGATGTCTGAGGTTCGATCCCCGAGAGGGGAGCAGTAGAGTGTATACGCCTGATGTGCCCAAATGAGGGCGAAACACGTGTCCCGTACTCTCTGCATTATTTGACAGTAAACTATGCAATATTATATAAAAAACTTTAAAATATCATGTTTTCAAATATCCTCATTAATTCATGCTTTATTTGAAAAAGTTACATGTGTAAAGCAGGCTCTGTAATTACATATTCATGGATTCCTAAAGACAAATTCCAAAATTACCCTACAATATGAAAATCTGAAAGTTTGTCCAAACATAACTCTATCCTGCTTGTAATTCAATGCCAATAGTGTGTGCTTTATGTATAATTTAAGTGATTTGAAAAAATCACTTTTGTGTCTTTCTGGGCAAACAATAATTATGTCATCAAGTAAAAATAAGTATACTATATTAATTGATCCTAAAAAGCATATATGGATTTTAATCATGAGTTTATACATTACTGTAACAACTCTAGGGGTGAAAGATACAGTAGCAAAGAATGAAACGGCCCCTACTTTTCTCCTGGTACAGTATGTGCTCAAGCTTATTTGCTAAATAGCTATACCCGAGGCTATAAAATTGCAGGTCTACTTCACCACTCATTGTATTGCCTAAACAAGTCATTAAAACAAAACCACTTCTACCATAATAGCTTGTACAGCATTCCTTAATATAACAACATCAAAAAATTGTAGTGAATTTTCTTAAAAAAAAGATTTTACACTGCCAAAAACATATTCATTCTTTCACATAAAAATTTATAGTCAAAGTTTGGTGAATTGAGACCATAACTTCAGTTGACAGAAAGTGCTTGCACAGTGAAATGATTTGTGAAGAAAACCATAGATTTGTAGTTTATGTCAGATGAGTCCCCTAAAATATTAAGGACTCCCATTTTTTATTTACATTTTTCTCTTGAGAAGTTATCACACCTTTCCTTGAAACATGAAAAACATAATCCATAATTCCCCTGTAGATTTTCTAGAAAGCTATGCACAGAAGCACACAGGGAACTACAGCAGGGAGCATCCTAACCTTATAACTAATAATACAACAACTGGAACCTCTCAGTCTGGAGGAGAAGCAAATGTATCCAAAAGTTCTTCCATGTAAATTTAGTCTAAGGTAGAAATTCAGGATATTTATGTCTGCCATAATCATAATTGATTAACATCAATGTAAACCTATCATAACTGAAAACACGAAACACTTCAAATGTCTCCAGAACTGAACTTTCCCAGTAAAGTTAACTGTTAAATTTATACTCTCCAAAATTTCAAAGTTTGTCTGGTCTTTTCAGAGTTGCTAATCCTGATACCCACCATTAAAGAAGGTTTAAAAAAACCCTAAAAACATACCTGTGTGTAGGCTCATGTGTTCAACCAGGGAGTGTTTTGTTGACAAGGCCTTAGAGCAGACAGGACACTCATATGGTCTCTCCCCTGTGTGCATTCTCTGATGAACTAGTAGGCTATGCTTTTGGGAGAAACCTTTACTGCACTGTGTACATACATACGGTCTCTCACCTAGAATTAATGAAATAATAATTAGAAAGGATTTACAAAGAAAAAGAAGAATTCAAATATAATAAAAAGTGAATGTTTATTTTAAAAAACACTCCTTTTAAAAAAAAGTATTTACATAATAAAGCTTTGTCTTCCCTGTGACCCAGCTTAGGATAAGCAAATTTGAAAAGTGGATGGATGGATGGTAAGCTTTGTCTGTTATTTAGTGATTGACAAATCAAAGTAAGTAAAAAAAAAAAAAAAGAATCTGACAAATAACCCTTTTGAGCTGCATGAATCAAATACACACACATTAAGTACATCAAGTGTCAAAATATTTCAACCAATTAATAATGAAAAGTACACAGATTTTAAAAGTTAATCAAAACCAATGGGGGTATTATAACAGATTAACCAAACCATTAGTTTCAAACTATGTGTTATAGAAAAAAAAATTAAAAACACGCTCTGGATACACAGGTTTGGAAAACGGATGGAAAGAAAATCTAAAAAAATGATTAGGCTATAGTATAACTTACATTACACTAGAAACAACTACAAAGTTTTGTAGAAATAGAGCATCACGTGAAAACTACTGCACCTATGTGACACCACTATTTACTAAGACATTTCAACGAGAAGCAATTTTATTAATAAAATTTGTTTTACCTGTATGTGTTCTTTTATGGATAGTTAAAAAGAGATGGTTCTTGAAGACCTTTCCACAGTCTTCACAACGTGCCTCTGTATCAGGATATTTACGTTTCCTCCCTCGTTTACTGGATTCTCCTTGCTCCAAGGAATCCCTTTCCAGTCTAAATCCCTTCAGCTTGACAGGTGTTTTGATCTTGCGATTGCTGAAACGACTGCGCATAATAATTTTGCTTTGAAGCATATCACTGCAAACCTCCTCTTTCTTGTCCTGAGGTGGCTCATAACTATTTATTTCATCCATGTTTTTAACTTCTGACAAAGTCTCTTGATTTTCAAATGGTTTATGTTTATTTATTGCAGCATTTTCCTTGATTAAACCTTCACATTTTCTTGGTCTTCCTCTCTTTTGTTTTATAACAACAATATCAACAATCTTTTGGTTGGGTATTTCTGTCTTGCTGCTTTTCATGTAATCTTCATAGGCTTTTACTAGATCCTTAACCATCAGGACTTGGGCCATGGCCAAGATCTGCTCAGATGTTGTTTCTTCCATCAAAACACGGCCTGTGTAAATAAACTCTAGCACTGCACCAAATGTTACAGCAGACATCCCATCCAAAACATAGATAGAATGGCCTGTCTGGGTTTCACTGCCAACCATCGCTGAAAAATACTCACTGCTTGCTGCTAGCAGTGCTTTATGTGCTTTATAGGTGGTTTCTTCCACAATCAGTGTAATATCACACAGAAATTCATTTTTCCTATGCTCCTCAAATTTGTTTAAGACTGTGTCTTTATACTCTGCAGAACAGATTTTAAAAGAGGCAATTGGGGTATTCAGTGAGGATTCGGCCATTGCTTCATATAGTAGCTAACACTTGCTATAATCAGAAAAAAAAGAGAGATATTCATAGGAACAAAATAGCACCATTTGATTCATTGATAACACATTTTAACTGCACTATTAATTAGAGCATAACAGATATATATTATATACATACACACACGCACACAGTACACATGCTGTACATACACACACACACACATACATGACGCCTGTATTTTTTGCACATTTTGTTATGTTGCAGTCTTATGATAAAACCTTTTAAAATTCATTTTTCCCCCTCTTCAAACAACAGTCAATACTGCAGGATGACAAAGTGAAAAATAAAGGGGACTGAATACTTTTCAAAGTCACTGTATGAAGATACAAATACAATATTGAAAGTAATAAAAACAGAGTTATGCTTTTTGCTTCATACAGACATATTAGGAATAATATCAGTTTTTATATTTGAATTAGCCCATTTTCATCTAACAAATTACTCTGTTAAGGAGTTAAACACTAAAAATGTGACAAAACACCTGTGTACAATTAATGCAAATGCTTGAAGATTTAGCCATGTACAGGGGTGGATAATATAACCAATATAAATAATAAAATCAAAATTCTTATACATGATCTATGTATTTGCTATAAATTAAGGATGCTAGTTTTAATTCAGATTAAGTCAGTACAAAATGCAGAACATATTGTGTCAACAGCAGCAAAGATTAAGGCATGTGAAAGCCAGCTCGGCACAGACAGACCGACACCAGCACTTTACCAAAACACACGGGTTTATTTACACAAATATGTCCCACACAGCACTCCCAGCACCAATCACCCTCTTCACGGGCCTCTCTTCCAGTGTCCATGGGCCGCCTTTCCTCTCCTCACGGGAGCTTCATCCTGCTTCCGCTCCCGACTCTAGCTCCCCGATTGTAGGGAAGCGGCCCCTTTTATTTCCACCTGGATGTGCTCCAGGTGCTTGATGATGTTATTCCGGCATCACTTCATGGTGTAGCGGAAGTGCTGCCCTTGCACCCGGAAATACTCTGGGCGTTCCTGAAAGGTCCATCCTGCGCCTTCCCAGGTGTGGCGGAAGTGTTGATCTCCCAGGCTCCACAATGCCTGGGGCGCCTCCAGGCGGTGGCCACGGGCCCCAGTGGGCTTGAGCCTCCTTGCTCTGTCCCCATGGTCCCCTCAACATCCAGGGTGGTTGCCCCCTCGTGGCCCGGGTGGACATATAAGCCACCTCCCGGTCCTTCTAGGCGTCCCTGCTGGGTCTGAAACCCCAGCTTTCTGTGACAGGCAACAACAGACTAACCCATCTCACAAAACCTGCGCCTTATAATAGAAGTACAGCTGTATGCTGTGTAATATATTTAAATGGGTTTCTCTCATTCAGTGCTGCTACTGCTTACAGTTTAAACACCCATTGTTTGTATGTGCCAAGCACAGGCCCTGCAATTAAATGCATCTCACTCAGCAATAGACACCTTCCTCTCATTTCTGCTATGATTATTTGTTTCTGTTTTATTAAAATTGAACTGGTATTGAAAACAAGTTTGGATATTCAAGATGTTTATATATTAATAATTTGAAACCTATTTAGTATATAAAAGAAAACAACTATGGATACAACCAAGCATAAGTTGTCACTCATATTAAACAGTATATCCTTATTTTCTGATGGATTGGTATTTTTAAAAATTTGCAAAGATAAATATGAGAAATAGGGCGGCACAGTGGCGCAGTGGGTAGCGCTGCTGCCTCGCAGTTGGGAGACCTGGGGACCTGGGTTCGCTTCCCAGGTCCACCCTGCGTGGAGTTTGCATGTCCTCCCCGTGTCTGCGTGGGTTTCCTCCGGTTTCCTCCCACAGTCCAAAGACATGCAGGTTAGGTGGATTGGCGATTCTAAATTGGCCCTAGTGTGTGCTTGGTGTGTTTGTGTGTGTGTGTCCTGCGGTGGGTTGGCACCCTGCCCAAGACTGGTTCCTGCCTTGTGCCCTGTGTTGGCTGGGATTGGCTCCAGCAGACCCCCGTGACCCTGTGTTCGGATTCAGCGGGTTGGAAAATGGATGGATGGAAATATGAGAAACACTACAGAATGTCAACTGTTATTGCAGGATTGATTTTGTACCATAGTATTGTTGGAAAAATAAATTCCTTAAGCAACCAACAAAAAATGTAAATTTCTATTTCATTGTTTTAATGCGTTTTTTTTCATTAATGCAGAAAACTATCCTTCAAAAATCCCTTTCACATATCTAGGCTAAGGGGCAAAATTTGCTGGTAATTTGCTAGGTGGAGGAGATATGAATGAAATCAAGTATCCAAGTTAAGACTCAGCATATCTAGAAGACAATTACTTAGCAAACTTATTGTTGAGACCAAAACCGTGTACAACTTCTGAATGGCTACAATTAAAATATGCTGACAATGATGTTAAATGAACCAATTCTAAAACAGCCACACACAAGAGTCTCTGACTAGCTTGACTATTTAAAAAATGTTTTGAAATATTAGTAATTTGAAAGTTGTCTGGAAGTTGAACACATTCTTAAAAAAAAAAAAAAAGACTTCATTTAAGCCAAGAAAGAAATTGTTGAGACTGGTTACCTCTCCGTGTGCTAAGGCACCACCTGCTTCTGCTCTCAGCTGTTTTTTTCCATCAATGAAGAGACCACTGGCAGTGGCAGAGCAGCAGTGAAATCTGAGGATGCACACTTGAGGAAAATGAGCTTTGTGCACCCTCATATTCTTTCTACGTCATATTTGGCTCAGCTCTTTCTTGGTTTCTCTTTTTGTAAGACTGTTCATGTCTTGAAAGTCTATTTGGTTAAGTGCACTGTGCAAAAAAATGATAAATAAAATGAACATACCCAGCTTTCCAACCTTTTTTTTTTTCTTTCCAAGAATGATGGCTGTCACAGAACTTTATTTCCTTTCAAGTTTGTGACCTTCTTAGAAAAATTACACTAACTTTCTGAAATAGTTAAGCTAACCTGGAAATGTCCCCAGTTGTATGTGGAAAAAGACTCTAGAGCTTATGTAACTGTACATTAAAGGTGCAGGAAATCTTTGGTGTCTATAATGCCTCTCACCCCCATCTTTGTTAACTTTAGTTTGTTAGAATTACTGACTGACTTCAAGATGAGAGAAAAAAAAAAACTCATTTTCTATCTATTGCTGACTAATGATGTATTCAAAATACTCATACGGTTTCCTTTTGGCTGTTTCCATAATTCTGTTTTCAATGTTTGTCTGCCAAAGTGATCCAAATTACAAAGACTAGGGACCCCATTGCATTTATTTCCAGAGGAAACACAACAGCACAGCCTAATGGAGTATCTTGAGAAGACAATTACAAACCCTTTTCTGGAGATTATAGCCCTTACTGCTATTAATGGGCTTCAATGGATGTTGGAAAGATACAACAAATATGAACATTGAGAGTAACTTCCTAGTGACCTATAATGAGCTCCAAATCTTGGCAAAATTTTGCTCATCGATTTTTGCAATTTGCTGAATAATATTCAGTTGTACCTGCTGACTTAAAAGATGAAAGATCAGCATTAATTCAAACAATATTCTGTAGTAGGTTATTTTCCAAAACTGTTAACACATGAACTCTGTTCCCTTACCAGTATTATTTCATACATAAAAGACAGATGAACGTCAACAACCAACTTCGCTATTGTACAATAAATTTTAAATGGATATCAAACAGCAGCCAATTTCTGTGCTCATCAATAACAATTAAAATGAACTACCATATACTGTACGTTTTTCTTTTTATTATTTTAATGGGGTTAAAAATTATGATTTAGGAGTATTTCATTATTTTGGATGTTTTATCCCCAGATACCCTGTATTAGCATATAGGGTTTTACCAGTCTAAGAGTTATTGCAGACTCTAAACAATAGGAGTTTCCTCACAACCTGCTGCATTGGCACACACTGTCAAAATTAACTTTAAAGAAAGGATTCAGATTTGTTCGGCAACTTAAAAAAAAAAATCTATAAAGTCATCAGTTATGTAAATTCAGCTACTCATTCTTCAATCACTTTCAGAAATAAAATGATACCCAGTACTACAAAGAACTAGGATGGGCCTTGTTGTCTTCCAGCCATCTACTTCAGTTCCAAATAAGCATACTGTACTGCTACATTTTGCTAACAGAATTTGTCATTTACAGTAAGCGTATCAGAGACCTTGGCATTACAAACTAGTAGCCACAGCATCACAGGGCTATCAGGCTGCAAATACTTTTGTGGAATAACAATTACTTAATTCATGTTTACACAAAGCAATATTTATGGTACATTGAAATAATTGTTATTGTCCAATACAATTACTAATGTGGGTTAGTTACATAGCCCACTTATCTGGTTGTAGTCGATCCTGACAAAAATATTTGGATCAAAACGCTACCTCTAAAAAGGTACTATGGATCTATTGACTATATAATACTCCAGAATACTAAACAAATTCCAGTATTTTCTGTTTTCCATCCATAGAATTTCTTGAAAATGTAATCATACCCTTTAAAAATGTTCAGAGGATGCTTTTTATTTGACGAAAGTTTTAAAGATTCTGAACACTTCTGTAAAACTCTACTTGTGCAACAGCAGTTTTTCCTCTTAAGCATCGGCCGTATAAGATGGTAATGAGTTTGCAGACATTAATATTACAATCTTTATTTCCTTTGGCTCTGCAAAAAATGCACAAATTAACTTTAGCATGTGCTTCAATTCAGAAGGCCTGCTGAACCATCAGAAATACAAGAAATTAAACCCATTCATAAACATACAATTCAAATGTTTGAATTCAATGATTAGAGTTCATCTAAAGAAATTCCGAAAGAAGAAGAAAAATGTTGATTCCTGAACATGTCTTGATTCTTAGGCGGACAGGAACAATATATTTACATTTTATGAATCTTTTAGCTGGTTAAGACACTTTGTCGGCTAAAATATTAAGTCTTCAGATTTAATGCACACAAAGCACTAAAACCTTACAATCAATCAACCGTTTTCCCCACCTAAATATACACTTGAAACAGCAAAACCACGCACAACTAAAAATATCCCCAGTTATTGGTAACCACCTTACTTCAGACTTACGAGTAATAACGAAGTTTTCAATAGCCCATATTTTGATTTTAGAAAAATAAGGAACACTGCAGAATAATTTAATATGTATTAATGCTATTCTATTAACAGAAAAATATTGGAAACGGGCTTCTCCAAATAGACGTTTAAACAGCTGTTTACATTCAAGTTATTTGGGGTCCTCTAAATTAAATTTCAATATCGACTTTGAACCTTGCCATCATGGTATATGTCTTCCACGTGGATATTATTTATTGCAGCGAGATGAGCCATAGCGGAACGTGACGGAAACAAACAAAAAAATCTAAGCTGGAGGCGTTCACTTAAACATGCTAGCCCCTTCTCGTATCCTGTAGTTTAAACAGAGCGCCATTGCCGCAACCAGATCCACTACACAGCACTGGGGCAGGGGGCGTAGATACGTCTACAGACTTGGAAAACAATTCCGCGAGCTGACCACCTGCGTGGCAGTACCGTCCTGGACACGTAAAACAGATATTCCAATCGGTGGTTAAGTAGCTATAAAGAAAAAAAAAATAGATACAACGCTTACAGGACCCTTACCTTCTATAGACCTCGACGCACATAAAGTCTCGCGATATTTCCCAGACGGAAGTAGGGGACAGGGCAAGGGTGCCTTTTTGACGTACTAGTGAGAGGTGGGATTAATCCGCAATTCCAAAATTTAACAACTCTTGAGGGCTCTTGATGGAGTAAAAGCACATTGTAACGGATTTACAGCTACAGATTCAGCTAGCTATGTCACTTTTTATAAACTGCTTATTCGCAGTCCTACTACATATACTCTAGCAGCCAGGCACTTATTCTAACAGCAGTGTTATAACATGAAGTTATAGTGTTTAAAAGGGTATGCAAATATACAATTAGGTTTTTTTATTATTAAACTTGTCAGAAATTCTAAATTGAAGACTGCCTAGTTGTTAACTTTACTAGTAAAATAAATGACAAATTTAGAAAACTGGCACATGCTGCAGTGTCTGGAAGGGCGAAACGAAATTCATCAAGTGAATCGCATTGTTCTACTTTAATTTATTAGTGTCTGCTTAGTGTTAAACAGAGAACGGTCCAGCAGCAAACCTCCGCGATTCACCAACTCCACTGGACAACCAATCAGATTGCATCTTTATGTCACAAGGTTTAGACTGTGGAGCACTTGATAGCAATTCATTGCTCAGTATTATGTCACATGATTATGTAGTGCCACACCTTTGGACAGCCAATAAGATTGCGGCTTTTGTCATACGATTTAGGGGCACTTGGTCGTGGTAAATTCTTAAATTCTGTTTAGAACGTATGTATGCTTTTATGTTTGGGCTCAGAAAGACACGAGAAAACTAACTTTGTACGTGGAGAAGTATATGGGAGAACAGGACAAAAAATAAACTGTTAAGTGCATTTTCAGTCTGAGTAAAAGTCAAGATTCCTAAAATGTACTTTTCTACAGTTAAGAGTGGTAGCAATATTAGTAGTATTAATATTTTCAATGGTCACTATGATATTCGGTCATACACTTGTACATTTTATTTTCAGACGTACAATTCTATCATCAAAATGGGACAGACACCCACTGTGCCCCAGCGTGCCAAATGCTGTAGTTTTGGCCACTGTCCTTTGTATCCTGTGGGCAAGTATACACCAGGAAACTTCACAGGCGCAACTGCATTTTGAGGGGCACATTTCAAAAGTAGCATTGCCCACAAGTAAGCACAAGTTATTTTATCTTATTTTTGAAAGTTTTATCTTAATATGTCAGCTTCTGTGTAATGTGGTACTGGCTGTTACTTTATTTTTCTAGCTTTTCAAATACTGTATGTTCTTGCTGTTTGGATTGCAGACAAGAATCTCACTGTCATTGCTACTTGTGCATAAACACAAGCAAGCTTGAAAATAAACGTTCATGCAACATGGACAGGTTTAGTAAATGGCAATAATTACAATAAAAAGAAACTGAAGTGTGTCACATTTCTAGACGTATAATACTTTAAGCTTTATAGTGGAGTAGAGGTTAAAAATGGCAGCTCTTCAAGATTTAAGCCTGACTATGGAATTAGACAGAGTTGTCCTCCGTGTTTATTTCTAGTTGCTTCGGTGCTTCTCTCTGCATTTGTCACTAATATAAATTACAGAACTGTATTGTTGATGCTTACCCAGTCTATTTACTTGGGCTTGAGACCAGTGCCATCTGGGCTGGTTTGCCCCTTGGTGGCTCGGTCTTGAAGGAAAAGGATTAAATTTGGGAGCAGGTGCTGGACTGAGATGAATGGAAAGGGACCATCAAGTACATAGGCCCGCACACTGAAATGGGAAGAGACGAAGAGGAAGAAGATTGTTGATGAAAAGACAGTCATCAGTCACCAGCCAGTGACACCATATTTTTCTTCTGAAATTGTTATAGCATTAAACTTCATAGAATATTACTCCAGAGTATCCTGTATGCAAAAGAATGTAAATTAATTATGAGCTATTGCCCATTAGAAACTGAGTTATTACATTTATGATAATATAATTCACCTACGAATATACATACATAGTCAAACATTCTCGGTCCAATTTAGGGTCACAAAAGCCAGGGCCTATCCTTTTAACACTGGACATAAGACAGGAAACAACTCTGGACAGGGGATCAGTCCATCAGAGGACCCACTCCTGCACACACCAACACACACACAGGGGTCAATGTGGAACAGCTGATTTACATTACCTGCACATCTTCAGGGAATGTGAGAGCAAAACCAAAGTGCAACACACACTAACACAGGGAGAACATGCAGATGTTACACAGGTAACAACCAGGCACAGGAATGAAACCCAGATCACTGTGACTCTGAAGTGGCATATTATCTGCTGGTCATATTACATTTAAAAATGAGAAAAATTACTTGAGACCTACCTAATTCAAATGGAAGTAACACTTGATGATCTTTGAATTTTCATTCTATTACAGAAAATATTCAAGATATTCCCCTCAAGGATTAATACAGTGTACCAAACCAACAGCGTTGGATTCATGACTCAGGCGCCGCAGAGAGTGGCAGCCTTTTCAGCAGCTCCGTGTACGACTTTATTTTTCTACTTTTATTTTTCTCTTTTTTATTTATCACTCCTATCACTTTATTTTATGTGGTTATTGTGAATCTCCCATTGGGATTAATAAAGTATCTATCTATCTATCTATCTATCTATCTATCTATCTATCTATCTATCTATCTATCTATCTATCTATCTATCTAAATACCAAAAAAAATTGATGACCATGTGGCTCTAATTTGATTTGAGATTAGGAATCTGAATTCAACTTACCAAACAAGACTTGCTATACAGCCCCTACCATTGTATTTTGATAATTTAGTTATGAAAAATGTCAAAATGCTATAAAATTTTAAATGAAAGAACAACATAACATTTCATTTGAAAAAACTGTCTGAATGAATTCAAGTGAATGTGATGGTTTTACTTTTGAATTGTATTGAACACCACTTTAAAAATTAATTGGATTAGGCAACTTCCATCTAGTCTAATTTCTCAGTGGAATTTTGTCTCCAATCTTATCTCTAAAATGGGTACACTTAAGATTTTTATTACTTGGCAAATATAATAAAAACCAGTAACGGCGCCCTGCACAATAACGTGCAGTGAATACACTTGAGCATTCATAGTTTTCATACTCTTTCTCTGTACGTTTAGCATTCGTTGCTCAGAAGTTGATGTGCTTGCTGCTTCCTGAGCAGCTGTTCTTTTCTCCACCTTAGCGGCCCACTTCTTCTCTTCTTTCGTCGGCATCTTTTCGCGTTAAAACTGATTAAGTCAGTGTTTGTGTTGCAATTACTTAGTACGTTTTCCTTAATTATTCACTTAAGTTGTCACTTAATTCTTCAATCAAAAATAAAAAGAGGAATTACCTTGGAGGTCAATCATCACCCCGAAGCGGAAAGTAGACGTCACATAGTATATGTGTACCAAATTTCAGGTCAATAGTTCAAACAGTTTGCGAGGTACAGGTGATTTAAAATCCTGGACAGCCATGGTAACGTATATACGAAGATGTCAGCCACAATTGTCACTAAACCTCTGGGACATTCAAATATTTCGTCTGTCTTTCATTGGAATTCATCGTGAGCTGAAATGAGGCCAAAAGTTCGACAAAGGAACCTATATCGACCAAATACTGTGTTGAATGTGGTCAATTTTGCAGATTCTTCAGTAAGAATGATTGCACAGTATCCAGAGCTGAAATATTGTGCCCCTTCAAGCTTTGCCACAGTGCCATAACATATTGTCATAGGGGGGGTCTGATTGCATTATTAAGGTCTGTTTGTTGGCTTTTCCACAGCAACAAGTATATTGACTCACTTGGTTGGCTCCGTCACCTTGGTAATTATCACCTTGGTAATCCCTGCTATTCAGTTCATCTTTATCACTTGCTGCAGAGAGCATAAGGAATCCTTCTGGCAGGGTAAACCACAGGTACAGCTGTTGGATCACAGTGGATTGTGCACTGTCCTGGAAAGTGACTAATTCCTGTGAAAACATCAGAGAACTCTTGTCTTATTTTTTTTGTTGTGAGGTGTCAACACGGATTGGACAAGCTTAACTAAGTCCAAGTCCAAACATTACTTCAATTCTAGTCAATCCTAGAACAGGCAGAGCTTGTGAGTCCACAATGTAAAAGTTAAGGGATATTGCATGGTCTTTATATTTATACTTTACATTACACATGCCTTTTACTAAAAGCTGTTGACCACCATACCTGGCGAGTTGCCTTGCTGTAGGCACAATGGCATTATTCAGCTTTCAGGCTGCCATATATATTCTTAGGTATTTTATTTACGTGAGATTCAGTGCCTAATTTGAATCTCAGTTTTTCACCATTTGATTCAATTTCTGTGTCTGCAAAATCCTGCTCAAGGTCTGAAGTTTGTTTCCTATGGAATGCTGAATCAATAAAGAGCTCTTCATGGTCAGATTCTTTTTTGTCTGCTGTATTTTTGCTTTTACTTGAGTAGACCAACAAACTTTGGTAAAGTAATTTAAGTTGCACTGTTTTCCTTTAGCTTGAATTGCATCCTGCTCACTGTGATTTCTCCCACATTGGTAATTTATTTTGCAGCATTCCAAGCTTGTGCAAGTAGCATTTGTGCTTTCTGAACATAGCGCGGCTTTGCTGATCGCTTCATCAGCTTCTAAACCGCACACAGTTTGATCTGCATCGTTGTTTGTGTTGTTAGCTGACATTGTTTTCAGTAGACTACATGCACACTTTCTTCCGCATTCCGCACCAGCCAGCTTCTTCACTTCCAGCACTGATATCAAAATGGACAAGCTATGGTGTTTTTGTACACCCGATCGTTTCAAGATGTGCCCAGACTTACGGTTAATGATGTAAGTCGCATTTTATTCAAGCATTGTGCCAAACGTCAGGCGCTAAAATGGAGAAGGGCTTCAAACTATATGTTTCAAGCAACATCCACAAGTACAAAGGTAAGACCTGGACGTATTACAAACTTGTGACTACTATGAACTTACGTGGGACAAATGTGTAATTACATTAGGCTTCTTTTAAAAAACAAAATTTCAATAATTCGTCATTAAACTTTATTCGGGGACAGGTGAGTATGTATGTAAGCTTAATACATAATAACAAGAGTCTTCTGGACATCTTACCTTTAAAAAAACAAATATCTCTGTCTGAGCCAGGAAAACGATGAATGCCAAACTGCTGCTTCATTGAAAAGAATTTGTTTCCTCAGGGGGTGGATCTCCTGCCCAAGAAACGTTTTCATTAGGCTCTAGGTCAACAATTTCTAGATCCGGAGCTGAAGCATAGTCATGTTCCTGGTTTTTAATAAACATGTTTTACATAGTAAAAATTATATAATGAAAGTGACCCAAGAATATGATTAGTTTGGTGAAAAAGGTGTAATGTGGTATTTTTTTGTTTTTACCTGGACAGCAATGCAATGAGGTTGTGGAGGACACATTAAAGAGCGCAAGATAACTGTCGTGGACTGCAGGGGGTGCCAGACACAATTACACCACCAAAGTCCCATTTCAAATCAAGTGCTTTAGATAGTGTCCTGGGGCCTCATGTATAAACGGTGCGTACGCACAGAAATGTTGCGTACGAACCTTTCCACGCTCAAATCGCGATGTATAAAACCTAAACTTGGCGTAAAGCCACGCACATTTCCACGGTAACTCATACCTTGGCGTACGCAATTTCTCCGCTCGGTTTTGCAGACTGGTGGCACCCAGCGTCAAAGCAGTGCTACTGTTCCTGTGTGATCACCCTTTCTTTCTTAGATCCACATTCCTGACGCGGCTTTATAAATACACTGAAACTAACTGCATATTGTTTATTAGTGTAATGCATCTGATTGTAATTAACCTGCAGCAACATAATGGTCCAGGAAATAGCCATAGTATTCCAAATACCATAACTGCTTTAGTGCTGTAACTCTCACTGCATCTTCCTTCTTTCAGCTGCTCCCGTTAGGTGTTGCCACAGCAGATCATCTTTTTCCATATTACTCCCACTGCACCACTCGGGAGTATTTATATCACTGTATCTGAGTGGGAAATCACAGCAGCAGCTGATCGGAAAGAGAATTATCAGTACACAGCATAAAGCAGATGCTGCCTGAGCCAAGGCAAAACGCTTCAGAGACTTCCTTGTACGGACTTCGCGGTTTAGAAAAAGTTTCATCCCAAGGACTATAAACGCACTCAATCAGTCCATCAAGTGCTCCTTGTAGAACTGTTTGAACTTATAAGTACAATTACCTCACTGTAAACTTGCACTACAGTTATGATATTGCACAACCTGCGCCACTTTATGAAGCGTGTATTTACATATGATGATGTCATTTTTAAGATGAAATGCAGCAAAATATGTTGATTATATTATACAGCTAAAATTTTAACTTCATTTAAATAATCTGTATTGTTAATAATTAAACATGTGAGGGCACGGTGCCGCAGCGCTAGCTAGTTCAGGGATTGTTCCTGGATTGCGTTGTATTCTTGCGCCGACGCGACACTGGAAAGATAGACGGATAGAATAATTAAACATGTACTACGAAGATATTTCAGTGTTCCTTAAAAGTTTCGAAGAATCGGCGTTCTAAGCTTACAGATGGCTTAACGTCTATTACAGAGCTGATTGTGTGGCGATTGGGCATTTGGAGAAAGAAAAGTTAGGACAGGAATTGGAGGTTAGTACGTTTGAAAGAGACAGTACTTCTGTAATAAATTATTTCATCGAAGGTCGCACATGGCGCAGCAAGCCTCTTGCGTGAGATATGAACAATCACTGCGCCACCGTGTTCCCATGTTTAATAACATGCTTTCATTCCTATCATCATGAAAATGATATCACGTATACATCTCAGTATTTTAATTATTCAGAGAGCTGTAATATCACGAATGTAATGGATTCTGTGTCCTGTTGGAGAAAGAGAAAGAACGGAAGCACGTAGTGATTCACACACATAGAGCACATAGAAGATCAAATACAGAACAAAGCATTTAACGTGCTACTTGAGAAACTAGTAAAATAAACGATTTTAAGATGAAGTTTGTGATGTTCTACTTTAATGGCAAAATAAACTACGTGATTAAAGTGGAAATTTCGAGATTAAAGTTGACATTTCGTGCTTTTTTCCCACTGTGTGCCTATTTGTTTTGTCTGTACCCTAATAAGCTTTCATATGATACTCAGACGGTGGGCTACGAGTCTCCTTTTCACGGCGACTTTGATATGTGATTTCTTTTTTATTTCGGGCACTGTGCGACTTTGTGAACTTGGATCTTTCGAGTTTCTCCGACACTCGATCAACTTTCTTTTGTTGATTATACCACTGTTTAAACCAACAAATAGTATGTTTTTTCCTTTGCCTCCACTTGGTATTCGCTGAAATTCTTATATTTTCCCCCGTGCTTTTCCCATTGTCTTTTCACAGAAGGCTATTTATATTGATTTGCATATTCAAAGAGGCGTAATTCTGGGAGGAGTTGGGGCGGGACAGAAGGCGTGTGCACGTACGTTACTTTTCACGCTGATCGGGATTTATGTAGTGGAAGAACGTGAAAGTTTGCGTGCATACAGATTCCTGCATCTGGATTTTTCTGTGCGTACGCACATTCCCATTTTTGTGCTTACGCCATGTTATAGTGTGAGTTCTACGCACGGCGTTATACATGAGGCCCCTGGATACTGGACTGTTGAGCGGACCATAGTTTGTGAGACTCAACAACTGTGTCTTTGATATGGATGTGAGCAACACTGGAGCACCACAAGGAACAGTCCTGTCTCATTTTGTCTTCCCTCTGTACACCACTGAATACAAATATAACACCAGGGGCCTCATGTATAACGCCGTGCGTAGAACTCACACTATAACATGGCGTAAGCACAAAAGCGGGATTGTGCGTACGCACAGAAAAATCCAGATGCAGGAATCTGTGCGCACGCAAAATTTCACGTTCTTCCACTACATAAATCCCGATCAGCGTGAAAAGTAACGCACGTGCATGCGCCTTCTGTCCTGCCCCAACTCCTCCCAGAATTACGCCTCTTTGAATATGCAAATCAATATAAATAGCCTTCTGTGAAAAGACAGTGGGAAAAGCACGGGGGAAAATAGAAGAATTTCAGGGAATACCAAGTGGAGGCTAAGGAAAAACGTACTATTTGTTGGTTTAAACAGTGGTATAATCAACAAAAGAAAGTTGATCGAGTGACAGAGTGTCGGAAAAACTCGAAAGATCAAATTCACAAAGTCGCACAGTGCCCGAAATAAAAAAGAAATCACATATCAAAGTCGCCGTGAAAAGGCAAGTCGTAGCCCACCGTCTGAGTGTCATATGAAAGCTTATTAGGGTACAAACAAAAAACATAGGCACACAGTGGGAAAAAAGCACGAAATGTCAACTTTAATCTCGAAATTTCCACTTTAATCACGTAGTTTATTTTGCCATTAAAGTAGAACATCATAAACTTCATCTTAAAATCATTTATTTTACTAGTTTCTCAAGTAGCACGTTAAATGCTTTGTTCTGTGTTTGATCTTCTATGTGCTCTATGTGTGTGAATCACTACGTGCTTCCGTTCTTTCTCTTTCTCCGACAGGACACAGAATCCATTACATTCGAGATATTACAGCTCTCTGAATAATTAAAATACTGAGATGTATACGTGATATCATTTTCATGATGATAGGAATGAAAGCATGTTATTAAACATGGGAACACGTTGGCGCAGTGATTGTTCATATCTCATGCAAGAGTCTTGCTGCGCCATGTGCGACCTTCGATGAAATAATTTATTACAGAAGTACTGTCTCTTTCAAACGTACTAACCTCCAATTCCTGTCCATACTTTCTTCGTAGTACATTTAATTATTCTATTCGTCTATCCTTCCAGTGTTGCGTCAGCACCAGCAAGAATACAGCGCAAGGCAGGAGCTATCCTTGAACTAGCTATACGCTGCGGCACCGTGTCCTCACATGTTTAATTATTAACAATACAGATTATTTAAATGAAGTTAAAGTTTTATCTGTATACTATAAGCAACATATTTTGCTGCATTTCATCTTAAAAATGATATTGTCATCATACGCGCTTTATAAAGTAGCGCAGGTTGTGCAATATTATAACTGTAGTGTAAGTTTACAGTGAGGTGATTGTACTTATAAGTACAAACAGTTCTACAAGGAGCACTTGATGGACTGATTGAGTGCGTTTATAGTTCTTGGGATGAAACTGTTTCTGAAACGCGAGGTCCGTACAGGAAAGGCTTTGACGCTTTTTGCCGTGGTTGAGGTAGTGTGTACTTGAAACTGTATACCGATAATTCTCTTTCCGATCATCTGCTGCTGTGATTCACACTCAGATACAGTGATATAAATACTCCGAGTGGTGCAGTGAGAGTAATATGGAAAAAGATGATCCGCAGTGGCAACCCTTAACGGGAGCAGCAAAAATAAGAACAAGATGCAGTGAGCGTAACAACGCTAAAGCAGTTATGGTATTTGGAATACTATGGCTATTCCCTAGCCCATTATATTGCTACAGGTTAATTACGATCAGATGCATTACACTAATAAACAATATGCAGTTAATTTCAGTGTATGTATAAAGCCGCGTCAGGAATGTGGAGCTAAGAAAGAAAGGGTGATCACACAGGAACAGTAGCACTGCTTTGACGCTGGGTGCCGCCAGTCTGCAAAACCGAGCGGAGAAATTGCGTACGCCAAGGTATGAGTTACCGTGGAAATGTGCGTGGCTTTACGCCAAGTTTAGGTTTTATACATCGCGATTTGAGCGTGGAAACATTCGTACGTAACATTTCTGTGCGCACGCACCGTTTATACATGAGGCCAGGTCATGTCACTTGCAGAAATACTCATATGATTCAGACAGTGTGTGTTCAGACTGTAGTGTGTATTTGGTAATTTATTTATGTAAGTGTGTATGTCAGTCAGTCATTTTCTTGCCCGCTTAGTCCTGAACAAGGTCATGGGGGGTGCCAGAGCCTACCCCAGCTAGCATTGGGTGCAAGGCAGGAACAAACTCTAGACAGGGCTCCAGTCCATTGCAAGGCAAATGCTCACACACATAACCTCACACTAGGGACAATTTAGTGTCACCAATCCATCTAATGCGCACGTGTTTGGATTGTGGAAGGAAACCACAGCACTTGGAGGAAATCCATGCAGACATGTGGAGAACATACAAACTCCAAGCAGGGAGAACCTGGGACGTGAACCCTGGTCTCCTTACTGTGAGGCAGCAGCACAACCACTGCCCCAACTGTGCTGTCATGTATCATGTATATATGTATGTGTTATTTAATCAGCTTCTGTAAAAAGCCAAATTTCCACCTGGGGACAAATTATCTATCTATCTATCTATCTATCTATCTATCTATCTATCTATCTATCTATCTATCTATCTATCTATCTATCTATCTATCTATCTATCTATCTATCTATCTATCTATCCATTACATAATTTAGATAGGTCAAAGTCACATTAATGGACTACGATTTTTAAAATTAAATCGACATGTCAGGTAGTTAACTGAGGAACACCTAGATAAAACAGAGCCTGCTGGCTATCAATAACAGTGTCGTTGGACTTGGATATTGTGGAATTTCTGGGCAGCTGATTCTGCATTGGAAGGGTTATGTTACGAACACTTTCATTTTTATATGTCAGAAATTCATACTCACAAAGCCATTTATTCCTTTGGAAACTGTTGAGAAAATCTTGAAAAAAAAATGTGTAGTTCCTGAACCTGATTTAAACACTCTGCAAAAACATGATAGCATTTCAGTAGGATTTGTTGTGGGATCTGGAGGACAGTGTGATATAAGGTGAAGATATCAAGCCTTTACTGTTTAACCAAACACAGTTTAAGATGTAACTCAATTATTAGGTGTTTAAAATTATGAAGAGAATTAGAAATTATATGGTGGAGCCCTGCTGTTATTTTAAAATTAGATATTCAACAAACATGTGATGACACAGACAGAAAAGTGTTAAAGTTCCATTTTTTTCAATCAGAGAATTCTAGACACAAAAAGAGAGAATAAGTAACCAAGTAGTGTGGTAGATAGTAGGACTTTGGGCATCTTCAAAACTTAACTTGATG
This sequence comes from Erpetoichthys calabaricus, assembly GCF_900747795.2. NCBI lineage: Eukaryota > Metazoa > Chordata > Cladistia > Polypteriformes > Polypteridae > Erpetoichthys > Erpetoichthys calabaricus. The sequence goes on along the minus strand of NC_041396.2, from coordinate 187,767,012 downwards.
TTTTGCAAGTGTTAGTTGAGTAAAGGTTGCCCTTCCTGGCTAAACAGCCTGTTCTCACTGTAATTGTTCTAATAAAATTAAATCATTAAGAAAGCTAAGGGATATATTAAGGCTGCCTGTTATTTCCTTAATAAAGTATACTTACCTCCCAAAATTAGCAAATGCCCAACCTGTATGTATTAATTACAAATTAAAGAGGTACCTGTCACCCTCTGGTGAAATGTAGAACCAGCTGTGTATTGTCAGACTGTCTGTCTGTTTTGGGTCATTGCCAGGGTTCCCAAGTACCCTGTGTTACTTACAGTAATGAAGATTCACTATTCTGTATTGATTTTTGGTGCTCAAGGGATTGAAAGCTGAAAACAGCTGAATTATATGGGTGGATAAAATTATTTGTGTTAGTATTTCTGTTCATGTGAGTTACATACTCTTATGCATCTCAAGATATAAGTGAAATTAGTCAAATTTAATTCGAAAAGGCTTTTCATTTTGAACAACTTCAAGAAAAATATTATATCAAGTACACTATTGGCAGAAAGATATACAGGAGCTAACTAGAATAAGACGTGCATAACTGCTCATCAGTAGGAAACCGAACATCTCTTGAGTAAATCAGGGTATATTTAGCTGTTTTTTTTTTTGTTTGGTCTATTTGATATTTAAGCAATGTAGTATTTTGGTGCAGGATGGGGCAATACTTAGAATTGTTGTCTATCAGCTCCAGGAAACCTAACCCCATATTTGACTGAGGACATTCATTTTAACTAAAATAATTGTCAAACGTTGTTTATTTACAAAAAAGGCTTAGAGACTGGTAGTCATAAAAAAATCACACAAAAATGCTTTAGGGCTATAATTGTAACACTGATACCAGAGAGATATCAGGAAGTACATGTAAACTAATGACACAAGACCTTAACTTACACAATATTGCAATACACAGAAAGTCTGACCTTTACTATATTCATCAGAAAAGTACAGGTTTTAGGGGTCAGTACATTGTATGATACTGCAGTCCTCTGCTTTGAATCAACGGGGTCACTTTTGCAGCTCATGTGTAGCCGTATTTAACATATCAATATACAGTACATAAAGGACTGATCAGTGTATGAATGTTACCCATATAGTACTCTAAAAAAATAAAAATTACTTGGAGCATGGTTGCTATTCACCCAATGTAAATGTCATTTAGATAACCAATGATAATGCAGGTTGGGTTCCTTTAAGAGCCAAGAATATTTCAAGTTTGTGGTCAAAATCATTCGGTCGCTCTTTAGGCTCTTTGTATCTGGACGTCATTATGGATCCTAGGTAAGATATGAGTTGGCAGCCATCTTCAAATTGTTCCATCTTTTTCTTATACTTCTTTCGCACATAAGTAGAATTTTTGGGGTTGAAAGCTTTGAAAACAAGAAATGTAAACAATGTTAATTTAATGTCTACTTAGTGTACCTTAAAATAACTTATTAGGAAAGTTGATCAAATAGTAGCACAGACTCCATAGCTTGTAGCACCATTAACAGCAAGCAACCTCTCAAGTCACGTGATAGAGCAAACTAGAAAACAAAATGTAGTCAAAAATGCCAACTAAGCAGGAGAGTAAGACAAGCATAACAAAAATTAGGCCAGAAAGTGCAGATAGGAACCAGGAGGAGCTTGCACATATAATAGGAGGTACCCCTACCATCATAAGAAGTTACAAAAAAATGTTTATGTCATAAAACTGCAAAGAAGGGCACATGGATAAAGTGAGGAGAAACTGTAAACTGGAGTCTCGAGCTTACAGTTCAAATTAATGTAACATATATTATTGTCTTTACTGTCACAGTGAATAGCAGGCACTTGGGAATTTGTAAATGATGGAACAGAAATTAACACAACTACAGAATTATAAAACTAAACTGTAACAGTACAGCTAGGAAGCTGGGTGGGAAAAAAATGCTCAATGCACACTGTATCAGAGGAGAGTGATTACAGAAAACCTCAACATCACTGTAAATACAGAGCGGTCATGTTTCATACTTTGTTTATCAATGATCTTGGTTAGATATAGATGGTGATTTGGATGTAGCTCTATGCAAAATTTAAAGGTTCTCAAAATAGGATAGCTTTGTTTAAAACAAAATAGTTTCAGGAAATCAGAAAAGGTATATTTCAAAGCAAAAAACGTGTCCAAAATCATGAAAATTGAAACAAAGTGTGGACATATTTTGGCCAATACAAAAGTACAGGCAGAAGGGAGGGATCCATTTTTATTCCCCACCATAACAAGACTACCACATAGTGTTTTTGAAGAACAGAACAAAAAGACTGTGGTCAAAGGCAGGCATCACATGAAAGGCAGGAAAGGGGCAGAGCTCAGGATGACATATTTATCAAGAATTCTCATAGGTTTCGAACATATGTCAAGAGATTAAGAGCTCTACCTTTTAGATGGTACGCTGTATACAGCAGAGCTGATTTCTTCATGCTCATAAATGGATACTTAGGCTTCAAACAGCCAACAGCTGTCAGAGCTTTTATTATAGCAGTTGCAACACCCTGTTGGGAAAAAGAAAAAACACATTGTTACATTTTATGTATTAGTAAACTTAAGATCATTAATGTTATGGGGCCAATTAACTACGTTTTTCTACAATGAAAAAATATATTAAGGCTTCCCATGATGTAACACAGTTATGAAACCTACTTTATTGATTTTTTAATAACTAACTGTATAAGATGGGGGCAGCATGTTGGCAGAGTGGGGCAATCCCTACTGATTCATAGCTGTAAAAAACTGGATTAGAATGCCAGCCATGTTCTTTCTGTCTTTGTAGGCTTCTCCATGGGTATGCAACACCCCAAAGATATGCATGCTGGGTTAAATGGTGTTGCGTTTTTACGTTTTCACCAACAGTGAGACAGGCACCGATGCAACAGTTGAATAATCATCTGTTTTCTTTACTACAGTAGATACTGGACTTAATGGTGAATATTGGCACTATTACGAGTTTTAGAAAATGGGTGGTGCGCCTGAGCTTTGGTATCAATGCATATGTGTTGTTGTTGGAACTATTTATACTAGTGGTCCCCAACTACCATCCTGGAGAGACCACAGTGGCTACTGATTTTCATTCTAACCCTTTTCTTAATTAGTGACATATTTTCACTGCTAATTAACTTCTTTTGAATTAATTTTAAGTGATTTGTTTTTTAAGATTTGCTCCCCTGAATTTCTTTATTGTTCCACTGAAGTGCTTCATTTGAAGTGAGTGAGCCAACAGACGACCAAGTAAGTCAGGGCCTCAAACTCCAAACAATTTCACTCCAACCAGTTGCTTAATTAGGCACTGATTCTTGTCGTTAATTAAACCCGATCTCTAATTCCATGGCTTGTTGCTGCTCTCATTGTGCAACAGCAGACATTTCCGAAACTGTTGATTTTCTCATTTCTAAAAAAAGTGTTAAAATGTTTTGGGGAACTGAGCAGATCATCATTCTAGAGACCTTCATCTTTCTTTATTTTTAGATATTGTATGGTGGACACAGTTTGCTGGTCATGTTTTGGTTCATTTTGTATCTCTTTTGGCTACTAATTAATGAAAAAGAAACAATTAAGCGGTCTGAGTCCTCAAGAGCAAGTCAAATAAAATGATTTCAAAATAAGTTAATTAGCAGCAAAAACAGGTCACTAATTAAGAAAAGGTTTAGAATAAAAACCTACAGCCACAGGGGCTCTCCAGGACCGGAGTTGTGGACCACTGGTATAAATAGTTCCAACAACAACACATGCGCATTGATACCAAAGTGCAGGCATACCACCCATTTTCTAAAACTTGTAATAGTGCCAATATTCAGCATTAAATTCTCTATATATACATAACAATTGGAGAATTTAAATTATGGTGGTGAGTGTGAGTGAATGTGTGTGTGATTCTTTGACTCCTGCAGTCAATAGATGTTCATATAATGAATGGAAACCTTATCAGAATGTTTCTCATTATAAATTGAAATCCCAGCAAGAGCTCTGACTCTGAGGCCAGGGATCTGCACCAGCAACTGGAGGGTTGAATCCTGTAAACACCAGAAGTGACTCTACTCTACTGGGCCCTTGAGCAAGGCCCTTAACCTGCAATTGCTTCGTCTTGGGTATGACGTTAATTTGCATCCAGCCCTGCAAGCAGGTCCTCCAACTTGCAGGGAAAATCTGGGGGTTGGTGGGAGTATTGGCACTTCAGCTACTGAAAAAAAAACCTCTTACTGCTCCAGTGTGGTGCTGAAGTGTCACCTGTTGCACTGCTGCACTTGGGTCCCAATCTGAGTGGTTCATTGTGTGGTGGGTGTGGCAATTTGCTGTGATCAGCACATGCTCCCAAACTCTCTCTCTTCCTCCAGCAAGAGCTCATGGCTGTGTCATAGGGCCACAAACGTTTCTGATATATTAGTAAATAATCTTTTGATGTTCTATTTAATAGGAATTACATTTTATGTTATGTATTATATTAACACTTATTATATAATACCAGTAACGGCGCACTGCACGATAACGTGCAGTGAATCCACTTGACTTGAGCATTCATAGTATTCATCCTCTTTCTCTGTACGTTTCGCATTCGTTTGCTCAAAGGTTGATGCACTTACTGCTTTCTGAGCAGCTCTTCTTTACTCCACCCCAGCAGCCCGCTGCTTCTCTTATTTTGTTGGCATCTTTTCGCATTAAAATTGATTAAGTTAGTTTTTGTGTTGCAATTACTTATTACATTTTCTTTAATTTTTCACTTAATCTGGCATTTAAGTCTTCAATTTGCCTCAAGAATGATTAGCGAAGGTGGTAGGGAATGAGAGCGGCACCTGTACGCATGCGCCGCACGGCCGCCCTGCTGTGCGCTGCAGAGAGTTGATTCTACAATAAAATAAAATAAAAATAAAAAGAGTAATAAAATCATCACCCTGAAAGCGGATAGTAGACGTCACGCAGTATATGTGTACTAAATTTCAAGTGAATAGGTGAAACGGTTTGCGAGCTACAGGTGATTTAAAATCCTGGACAGACAAACGAACAGCCACGGTAGCGTATTATAGAAGAAGATTTTATATGTTGCAACAGCTCAGACTATCCAGCTGGAAGGTGGAATAATAAAGCTGTGCTGCCCCCTCCTAGCATCAAAACCTGCTCATAATTACTTTCTGGTATGGGAGCTCAAAAGCTGTATTTCTGTCTAAGCAGACTTGTATGTTTTTTAAATTACCATTTTTTTACACATGATTGTCACTGTTAAAGCATTGATAATAATGATTTCTTTTTTAGAATTACAATTAATATTGAAAACTGTTTCGATTCCAGTAGGGAGTACCAAAAATCCCATTTGTACTTTCCCAGTAGAAATTAAATAATTAATTAGTTTACTTTGTAAAACTAATCAACAAAAACAAGAAAAACATGAGCTAAGTTTCTCATTACATATACTAATGCCCCTCCAGCTCCTTTGTTGGATATGTCTCAATTTTGTTTTCTTCTTATAAACCGTCAGAGATGTTATGTAATAAATAAGCAAGAAAGTAAGTCTGTCCGGATATGTGTCACAACACAGTCACCAAGTGAGTGGAAGAGTAAATATCCAAAAGCTAAAGTTTCATGAATTAATAAAAAAAAGTAAATGAATGAACATGAGTCGAAAAATTAAGGAAAACCCTAAAACAGTAAATTCTATTTTAATTTGGAAAAAAATTATATGTCAAGGTTGTGAGAAATGTGGCAACACTGTCACATCATCCACACATAATCAAGGCTACTATTCTGACCGGAATCGGAAAGGGAAAGGACGTTTTCATTTCACATACTGTATACCTATGAATTCCAATGAACTCTCTTTCGAATTCAAACAAGTTCAATTTCTAGTAAGTCTTGCATTTGCCATGTCCATAAATAAGTGCAAGGACAATCACTTAAAGTTACTGGAGTTTACCTCAAAGAACCGTGCTTTTCACACGGCCAGCAATACATCGCCTGTTCCAGAGTAGGATCAGGAAAGAATTTATACGTTCTTGCTCCTAATGGCGAAATGAAAAACTTTGTGTATAATAAGGCACTCTAAATAATTTGTAGCAACTATAATCCGTTATTCGTTAATATGGAAGTTTGACTTTTGAACAATATTTGAATAATAATGTGTTTCAGTTTTTTTCAACCCGAGCAACAGCCGGGCATCCCTGCTAGTTAACTGATATACTTTAAGTGTAAGATACCACTGCTGATTCTTCAATGTCTTACTTGCTCAAGATATCCAAGCATAGGGAGGGAGGTGAGGAGCACTGGTTCCTTCTTTGGAGGCAGTTTATGTGGAAGCTTCAGATTCCAATATATTTCAGGCTTCCTATGTAAAAAAATAGTTCAGTTAAACAGTTTTTAATACATCTTAATGTTACTTAAATTTTCTTTATACAAAAATAACATATACCGCATGAACTTATCCAGTTTTTCTTCATTTTCAAAAATAAATATTTTACCCCTGTACTCCACAGCATATTCAATGGTTCCTGCCACAAGTGCTTCATATCTAAGAAAAAAGAACAGCATGTTAATGTATTTCATAGTACCAACACTAAATAAAGGTGTGAGAAAAAAAGTTTGTGAACCCATTGGCATTTTCTGTATTTTTGTATCAGTGGATCCTAAAATAAGATCTAATCTTTCTAATACAAGAGTAACATAATCTGAGCACACAAAAAATTGTGCAATAGTCTTTATTATAAACATATTGTTTAAATATTTTAGGGAACTGTGAAGTTATACCAGAAGAATGAGCACTATTACATGAAACACAGAGGATCATTTTAGCTTTGATTAAAATTATTATGCCATAATGCAATTTATAAAAGTAATATGTGACCTCTCAGTGTGTGTGTGCCAGTTCCGGAGTGAATTACTTGGGGTATTAACCCTGTCCATTTCATATCCTCACACAGAGGAGCTGGAAGAAAACTCAGGGTGTCCTAGTCAGTAAGCAGTAGTGAACCTAATTGAGCAAAGGGAAACTTTGAGTAAGCAAATGTGCCTCTGGCTTCTACTGCATTTGGGATTGTTTGCTACTCTTTCTAAGTCTCACTGTCCTCCTCTATCGATGTCTGTCAATTATCCATTTGCTGTTTTTTTGTGTGTATAGTGTTTAACACAGAAGAACTACATACGAAAACGGCAGTGTCTGTGAATATTGTTATGCAGTGTTTTTTTCTCTCTAAGCAAAATGTGGAGTACTTTTATCTTAAAGTTTGGTACTTTTCTCTATTTTTTTATTTATTTTTTAAATTTTTTTAGAGAGCAATGCTTTCCTGTTAGGTAACCTCCCATTAATATCACTCTTGTTCAGTGTTTTTCTTTTCTTATTACTGGCTCATTGACACAGACATTACCAAACGTTAAAGGTACTTACAGATCCATAGCTATCACCCCACTACTTCAGTATTGTATGGCGTGCACTTGAAGTAATCTTTGGATTTTTTTTTCCTCTTAAAAACACTTTTGATTAAAGTTGAGTTTTATTGGAACTCTATTGTGGTGCACAGAATGTCGTGATTTTTTTTTTCTTTTAATAGAGCAGGGCACCTCAAACCCATGCCTGAATGAACATTTATGGATTGGAACCAGGCGTGGATTAATGCACAGGCTGGCTTAGGCTGCAGCCTAGGGGCCCCACGTGTGCAGGGGCCTGGGAATGGTCAACCTATTTTTCATTATTTTTTTAATTTACTTAAAAGAAAACCGCCTCCCTGACCCCCAATGGCCAATAAGAAACATGTTAAATTTAAACAGTTGATTGGGTAGATTTGACCCGGTTAAAGTTAATTTTGTTTTGAGTTCATACCACACCACTGTGTTATTCTGGGTAACTGGACAGTATATCGGCAAAATGCCCGAAAGAAAATATGATAGCGGAGCACAAAAACGAAAAGCACAACGACTGAAAGAACAGTGTAACCAAGTACTGCTAAAGAAAATCCCTGAATTGACTGGATATTTCAAAGCTGCCAAATCTTCATCCAGTCAGCAACAAAATGCTGATTCTCAGCAGGACTGCCAGCTATCAGCTAACGCTGGCATTGAAGCAACTGCCACTGGACACTTAGCTGTAGCTTTGACAAAGACATCGGCCAAGATTACAGCGATTTTGCCTCACAACCATCTCACTCAGATGAAGAGCCTGAGACAGAGGGACCAACACTTCCACCCTCCGAAACACAACTAGATTGTATCACCAACACCCTGGAAATTAGTTCAGCCATGACAGCTTCACCTGTTGCTGCTGAGATGGCACAAGAGGCCGACTCTGCAACAACAGAAAGTCCCGCTAGCTACAGCTCAGATTCTGCATGATGGGATAAAATTGATGAACACATGAGGAGATACTGGGTTAATATTGGACCTGAAAAATGTCAGAACAAAGACATACAGTACATATTGCTGCCTCAGAAAGACAACACAAACACCAAAAGAGGTACTTTTCCAAAACCCTATTTAAAAGACAACTGGCAAATGGTGAAACTCTGCCAAGGGAATGGCTGCTTTATTCCCCTTCAAAAGACACTGTGCTTTGTTTCGCGTGTAAACTTTTTGGGGACAGTGAGTCTGCACTGACAGCAGGCTATAGTGACTGGGGAAATGCGGCAGCGCGCTTGGGTGAACACGAAGGATCGGAGAGCCACAGAAATGCTATGGTTGCTTATGTTACGTGCACCTGTGCTGATCCTGGATGCATAGATTCAGAACTAATAAAACAATTTGACAGTGAATGCAAATATTGGACTGAGGTTTTGAAAAGGGTGGTTGCGGTGGTGACATTTTTAGCAGAGCGAGGACTATCTTTCAGAGGACACAGTGAAATTTTTGGACATCCTGATAATGGAAACTTGGAGTTTGATCCATTCTTGAAAGCACACATCAAAAAATATGGCAATGCTGGGAATGGAACGCCATCGTACCTCTCATCAACAACATGTTTAGAATTTATTGAATTGATGGGAGAGCCGGTCCTCACAGAGATTATCAGTCAGATAAAAATTTCAAAGTACTTTTCAATCAGTGTCAATTCCACTCCAGATGTTACACACACAGACCAGCTCACATTCATTATGCGCTATGTGTCACCTGACGGCTGCATCACGGTGCGTTTTGTGAAGTTTCTACCAATTCAATGTCATTCGGGAGAGTCACTGTGCCAGTCTGTTCTTGGTGTTTAAGAAGACATGGGCATTGATATAAGTGACTGCAGAGGCCAGTGTTATGATAACGAAGCTAACATGTCCGGAGTTTACAGAGTCCTGCAAGCATGCATTAAACAGATCAACCCTTTGGTCGAGTGGGCACTGTGTGCTGCACACACACTCAGTTTAGTGGGACTTAACAGTATTAACTGCTGCCTTGAGACAGAGGAATTTTTAAATTTTGCCCAGACACTTTTTAATTTTTCTTCTAAGTCCACATCCCGATGGCAGACAATTACAGCGGGTTTAGAGCCTAATGACAACCACAGGATAAAGACTTTGAAAGGCTTTTCAGACACTAGATGGTCGGCACATGCACTAGCAATAAAAGCACTGCATCAGAACTATGCCAGAATTCAAGAATCACTGCAAAAGTTTGTTGATGACCCGAACCAAAACCTTACTGCTCAGGATGAAGCCAGGACACTCTATGTGAAGATAAAAAAACTAGAGATTTCCTTTTGTGTAACATGTGACACCGCATACTGCAACGCTAGCAGTGCTCTGCAGGCAGTTGATTTGGATTTATGTAACGCTGTTAATTTCATTAGCTCATCATTGAGGAATTATGTAGCCGGCCTGCAAGATGATTTTGACAACTTTGAGAGTGGTGCAAAGAACAAAAAACAAGCAGATGAATCCACTGAATCTGACTGTGAGCAATCAGACCAAGACAAGTTCAGAACAACAGTTTTTATCGGCGTCATATACCAACTTGTTGCCGAACTGGATCGGAGGTATCACTCCTACAAAGACATTGAACAGACGTTTGGATTTTTGAACAATATTCCCTCCATCTCTGTAGAAGATCTTCGAACTGGAGCAGCTAATCTGCAGCAGAAATATGCGGGTGATCTGGAGGAAGATTTTGTAGATGAAATTGGACAATTCAGAGAATTTATTAAAGAAAACAAGGCCATTTCAGCAAGGTCACTGCTGCAACTTATACAAGGAAGAAAATTACAGTGTTTCCAAATGTTAATATAGCACTCCGGATATTTATGACTTTGCCTGTAACGAATGCTAGCGGGGAGCATTCATTTTCAAAACTGGGACCCATTAAAAACAGACTGAGATCCACAATGGGCCAAAACAGACTGAATCACCTGTCTCTATTGTCCATTGAAAGTGATATTTTGCACAAACTGGATTTTACCAGCCTCATCAAGGACTTCTCTGTCAGGAAAACAAGGAAGAAAATCTTCTAAAGGTAGGAAAATGTATATTTACCATATGATTGTGATGCTGTTGCATTATTACTTTGTGTTACTGTATTGTATTTTTATGGGTCTTATTTTATTCGATATGTGTGATTTTGCCTCAGTAATATAATGTGGCCTGTATACTACTGCCGTTATTGCACTTGTTGGTTTAGAAAGCTAAAAGCGGTTATTAACTTGCAGATCCACTGTTAATGCCTTTTACCTGTGGCGCTGCTATTTATAGTAAAGAATGTCATGGCATTTCTGCAGATGTTTGTTTATGCTAGTGCACCCCGAGTGGGTGCATTTTGGCTATGTAATATTTCCAGCATGCTATTACACGTGGCATTAAATAATTTTTTTTTCTGGTAAAGCATTATGAGTAAGTGGGTCTGTCTATATCCTCTGCAACAGGGGCCCACACAAAGAGTAGCCTAGGGGCCCATGACCACCTTAATCCGCTTCTGATTGGAACAACTGACACAAATTACTCTTTATACAATTATCCTTTATCTTCTGTACCAGTGCATGCACCCCAGCTTGACTTGACTTGACTTCTGGCATAGCCACGAGTGGCCACCTGAAACAGCAGCTCTGTGTTTGTTTGTCATTCTTGTTGTTTGCTACTCTTTTATGAATAACATGGATAACTGAAAATCTGAGAAAGAACTCACCCTCACTTACACACGACAGGAACTGCTAAACCTGCGCCCTTTGAGTACTAGAGCGTTTGATTTAATCACCAGGCTGCCAGCAGAGCTATTGTGTAAATGCGGGGTAAACAGAGGAGGAGCCTGACTCCACAACAAAAGAAGAAGGTGCAGACTGTACTCACCTTCAATTATCATGGGCAATATAAGATCACTGGTGAATAAAATGAATGAGCTGTCAACGCTGATCAGGAGCCAATGGGAATACAAACTCAGCAGTCTTATGTTTTTCACTGAGACGTATCTTAGAGATGAAACATCAGACGGTTGCATTGGATGGATTTAATATTGTGCAATTGGAGAATCAAGAACAAAAGTGACAAGAAGAAAAGAAGTGGACTTGGCCGTTTTTGTGAATGAAAAATGGTGCCACTCAGGACACATTACAGTTAAAGCACAGGTATGCAACCTGAATGTTGAGTTGCTTGCGGTGGGCTTATGACTGTATTATATGCCGAGAGAGTTTTCACATGTGATTGTGCTGGCAGTTTACACTCCCCGCCCCCTTCCCCCACCCCTCTGCTTGGCAAACATGGCAATAGCAACAGACACAGTATATTCTGTAATAACCAAACTCTCTACTGACCATCCCAGGACTTTCTTCACAATTTCTTTGGACTTTAGCCATATTTTACTTTCCTCCACCCTCACCAATTTTTACCTGTTTGTGGACAGTACAACAAGAAAAAACAGGACTCTGGTCTCGTTATATACCAATGTTAAAGAGGCATATAACTCTGTTGCTTTTCTACCTTTAGGCCAATTGGACCATAATTTGGAATAAACCCATTGTCCAGAAGTTGCCAGCCATGACCAGGAACGAGCAGGGATGGACAATGGAGGCTGAGGTGGCCCTGAAGGATGCTTTTGAAAACAGTGACTGGAATATGTATTGTGAGTCACATGGTCAGGGCACTGAGGGACTCAGCCACTGTATCACAGACTACATCAAGACTTTATTTTGGATGACATTCCCCACAAAGACAGAGCACTGTTTTCCCAACAACAAATAATGCATGACAAAAGACTTGAAAGCCCTACTGAATATAAAGAAGAGAGCCTTCAGGTATGGAGAAATCAAGCAGGTGCAGTCAGAACTGAAGAAGCAGCACTGTGAGGGGAAGAGCCCACTACAGAGAAAAACTTGAGTACAAGTTACAACGAAACAACATGAAGGAAGTGTGGAATGGGATGAGGACTTTCACTGGCTACAAGCAGGCTGCAAAACATGCAGGGGACGGGAACAAGAACAGAGCTAATGAACTGAACCATTTCTTCAACAGGTTGGCGACTCATTCTTCTCAGTATAGCCCTCAACCAACACTGCTAGCCTCTGTGTACAGGCTGAGGAGGTTCCGGAATCCCAGCTGCCACCTGCACCCTGCACGATCGTCACCTACAATGACATCACACCAGTGGTGTCCAGCCCCCCTCCACTTCCTGGACTGTGTGTCTCTGTTGAACAAGTGAGGAGAGAGCTGGAAAGACTCTGCATGAAAAAGGCTTCAGGGCCAGATGGAATTAGCCCCAGGGTGCTAAAAACATGTGCTAGCCAGCTCTGTGGAGTCCTACGACACCTGTTCTTCCTTTCCCTGAATCTGCAGAAGGTTTCCCAGCTGCTGAAAACACCCAGTGTGGTCCCAGTGCCAAAGAAAGGGCATTCCAATGATCGCAGGGACTTCATACCAGTTGCTGTTACTTCAAACATCATGAAGACATATGAAAGGCTGGTCCTAAAACAGCTAAGACCCTGGTTTCAGACACATATAGATGTGCAGGATTCTATCATTTACATGCTCCAAAGAGCATACTCCCACTTGGACAAACTCAGTATCACAGTCAGGATAATGTTCTTTGACTTTTCCAGTGCTTTTAACACCTTTCTGCCTTAATGATTAGGGAAAAAGCTCAAGGATTTGAGTCCTGATGCCCTCACAGTCTTCTGGATCATGGGCTACCTGACAACAGACAGTAATTTGTGAGGCTAAGAGACTGTGTATCAGAAATGGTAGTGTGTAATAGAGGAGCACCTCAGGGAACTGTCCTGTTTCCCTTCCTGTTTTACCCTCTGCACAACAGACTTCCAGCACAACACCAGAGCTTGCCATCTACAGAAATTTTCAGATGATAGGCCTCATTAATAATGGAGAGTCAGAGTACAGGAAGGTTGTGGAGGACTTTGTCTTGTGGTGCACGGACAACAACCTGCACCTCAACATCAGCAAGACAAAAAAGCTGGTGGTGGAAGCCTCTGAGACCAGTCACCACTCAGGAGGCAAGACATGGAAGTGGTGCAGAACTAACTGGGGTTTCACATAAACAACAAGCTGGATTGGTCTGACAACACAGTTGCGCTGCACAAGAAGAGCCAGAGCAGACTGTACTTCCTGAGGAGACTTGGGTCTTTTGATGTGTGCAGCAAGATGCTGGAAATGTTCTACCAGTCCATTATGGCCAGTGTGGTGTTCTATGTTGCAGTTCTCCTGGGAAAGCAACCTGAGCTCAAAAGATGCACAATGCCTGAACAGCCTTATCAGGAATGCCTGCTCCATAACAGGGCAAACTGTGAACACACTGGAAGCTGTTTTGGAAAAGAGAATGGTGGCAAAATTGGGTGCAATTATGAAAAGTCCCTTACATTTCCTCCAGGAGGTGCTCTCTTGGAGCACTTTTAGCCACAGGCTTATTCTACCACTGTGTGCCATGAAGTGCCTCTGGGGTCTATTCTATCCACTTCTATCAGGCAATTCAATGTTTCCTCCCAAAGTACTTAAGTTTATTTTTATTTATTTATTTACTTATTGATTGATTGATTGGTTGTATTATCTGTTCTGTGAATCTGTATCCTTGTTGTTTATGTTTCTGCTGCTGTATGCATCTGAATTTCCCTATGAGATTAGTAACGTTTATCTAATCTAATCTAATCTAATCTAATCTAATCTAATCTAATCTAATCTAATCTAATCTAATCTAATCTGTACAGCTTCACTTACTTTTCTGTCCTTGATCTTGAATATTTAAACAATGTGTTATTCAATACTGATTTAACATTGTGTACATTTTGTGTGTGCTATTTTCTTATTCATACTGTCTTTATAGATTATTACCAGGATCATATAACTTTAAGAACCAATTCATGTAGGGTTCCAGAAAATTCCAAAAGATTTACAAACTTTTTTGCACAACTGTATATGTGAACAAATTGTATTTGATAATATTTCATAGAAACTGTTGTAGATGCCTTTAATTAATTTACTAATTAGAAGCAAAGTAAATAAATTAATGTATGAAACTATACCAGCCACTTAGCATTTAATGCTTTTGCAGTTATACCCAGTAGTCAGATGAAACATAGGTTCATGCCAAGTAATAAATGTTATTTCCTTAAAGTTATTCTTTACTTTTACCTTAAATTTCCATCCAGGAATGTTACTGGACAGAATCCCATCATTTCAGCCTGTCTTGGAAACATTGCTTTTACAGCTGCTGTTGTTAGTCTTTTTGGCAACATATTCATTGGAGGAAGGGGATAAGGTGCTAATGGTGGAACAAATTTCTCTGGAGTTTCTAGAAATTTCTAAAAGTAAAAATGTTTATTGTAAGAAATGTAATTTTGCTGACACGGGAAATAACGTATTTTCTTTCAAACTTGAAATGATTTGTTATATACTCACTTGTAAATACTCTGTAGAAGCCATTTTGTAATAATGACCATGAAATTCAGCAGCAAATTGTAAAGATGGTGACACAGAGCAGTCCACTAGTTCCTTGTCAAGTGCAAGACTGACAGGACAATAGTAAAGAAATTCTCCCAAGCGCGATTTTAATTCTTTGGGTGTTATACACAAGCGATCAATACAGGCAGATTTCCCTGAAAGAAATATGAATTTAGTAAAATAGGATGTTGCAAGAATCTTAGTCCTAGGCCAAGGATCCTATGAAATTGGGTTTCATTTTGTATTATTGCACTTAAGCTCTCAGAATTAGGAGAATCTCAATTATTTCATTCAGTCATTTTCCATATCTGTTTATTCTAAAACAGAATCAAAGACCACCAAAAACTGTCATAATAATGTTATGGGCAATGTAGGAAGAAACCTTGCATGTGGCACCAACCCATAAAAGGTTATCTTCACTTACTTTCTTCACTTACTTTCTTCAAATGTCGCCAATTTAGAGTTGGAAATCAACCTTATCTACACATTTTAAGATGAGGGAGCAAGCTAAAGTAAATAAATAAAACTTTCACTGGGAGAATGTACTTTCCATCCATCCATCCATTTTCCAACCCGCTGAATCCAAACACAGGGTCACGGGGGTCTGCTGGAGCCAATCCCAGCCAACACAGGGCACAAGGCAGGAACCAATCCCGGGCAGGGTGCCAACCCACCGCAGAGAATGTACTTTATAAACACAAAATAAAATGTACAGAAAACGAAGGTAAGGATTCGTAAGAAATTGAAAAATATGAAGAAGAAAATAAATGGGGCACTTAAAAGGGACCTCTCACCAGATACTGCAAAAATCCTATCAGATTGTCAAAAATCAACTGACTTATCACTTTATTTAACATTTAAGAAAATGAAGGAATTTTAAGCATTCAATAAGCATATGTACCTTGTCTGATCCGTTCTAGGTATGTCTGAATGTAAATCACACTTGTCCTTGCCTCTTCAAGTGCTTTCTCCCACACCCACCACTTGCTCTTCTCTCCATCAATAGTCACCCAGTTCTGGAACTGCTCCTGGTAATACCTTTTGATAATATCAATTTCTCGTTTGTAGCTGGAATTTCTGATGGTGAGAATTTGCGGACTGTCATGTTTTGGAAAGGGACTAAAAAGAAAGAAAGGCAAATTAGTTACAGAGCATTGTGATGATGCGGGTTCCGCTCCATGCTCCCATCTTGCTTCTGGGAGCTCTGGAACCCGACACCATGGCTAATGTCACCGATGAGCTAGGTAGTGAGGCACAAACAAGCAAGGGGATGGTGCAAAAAAGTGCAAAGTGCTTTTATTTAAAACAGCAAACAAAGCAATGTGTCCAAAATAAATGTGCAGTGTCTCAAAAATCTTTAAATAAGTAATCCAATAAAAAGCTGTGAATTGTGGAGGTTAAAAAAGCAACAAATAAATCCTTTGAAAAACAATGAAGTTAAAACCATGGCTGGAAGCTGTCCTTTTTACCACAAAGCCTGCTGCATTCTTTTACTGGTGACTCCCCTGCTTCTCCCATTCAGGCTATGCACCAGGGGAGCCACCCTACCTGCAGCTGACCTTCCTTCTGCCTTCTGATCTGGAGGCTTCCCGATCCCTGGCTTCGGTTCTGCTCTCCCCAGACTGAGACCTGGGCACCCCAGCAACCAGGACGCTCACGCTGGGGAATCCACCTCCCAAGCCTCCGACTCCCGCTGTCTTTCACGGCGAGCCATCCTTCTTCCGGTTGCTCCTGCTTCTCACAAAATGCTCACCACAAGCGACCACAATCAACTGCCCTAGGTGTCGGCCAAACACCCCGCTAGGGCTCACTGTCCAGTTGCCTGCGAGCCATGTGCTCGCTCACTCACTCTCTCTCTCTCGCACCGGCTATCCTCTCCCTGCTTCCTGCCTTCTTCTCCAGCAACCTCTGTTTGTTTTTTTCTCTCTCTTTCTCCCCCTAGCCGCCTCACGCTTCTATTTATCATGGGGACGTGGATCAGATGTGGCAATTAGCAGCTCCTGGGAACAATTACAGATATGGACGACTCCTCCTGTGCACTTAAGTGAGGTTCGCCCACATCACGAATTCCCTGGGAACCGATCCGCCACACTACCACACCCCCTTTCTAAGCCGCGAAGACGGCCTTTTTGACGTGAGCTGTGGACTCTCTACACCACAAGCATATTTTTATATTACATACACCGCAGTTATGTTTTTTTTTTTTTTTTTTTATAGACCTTCTATACAACTCAAACAATGGCATGGTTTAAGAACAAGCCACACAAAAACACACAAAACACAAAAGTTACACTACACTTTATCACTGAATTAGCTTTAGTCAAACTGATTCACCAACATGGTGTGGCTCCTGTTTCAGTCAGCTATATCAAGTCTTTCTACCTGGTGACTTGTAACAAAGAGTACACTCACCCAGACACCCCCTCACCCATAAACAGTAAAATGTGAGGTGCTATGCAAAACTTATAAGTGCTACTTTTCAAACGTATTGATTGTCATTATTATTTACCTTTCAGTGTTCAACTTTTCCATTAGTCCTCGTTTTAAAACCTCCTTGGTGTTGATGTGTAGTTCTATAATTTGTACAGGTATTATACAGCGGTCTTCCAAGAGGTCTGCTTGTTTTTTTGTCATAGGATAACCATCAAGCACATATCTGAGTATACAGACAGATGTAAATATGCAAATATAAATGTAAAATCTCAATATTTATTTATTCAAATATACAATGACATGAATGAGTATTTGCCCCCTTCCTGTTTTATCTCCATTATAGGTACAGTATATCAGCATGTATAGTATTGTAAATGTTTTACACTGAATGCTTTCAACTATTAAACCAAAGATAAATAGAACCTAATAAATAGTTAAAACATGCTCTTTAAATGTAAACTTATTTATCACATACACAAGAATTAGACCCAAAGTTAGAGAACAGTCACCTGGAACTGCAAGGTGAGCAAAACTTCACATGCCTTTTAGTCACTTTTACCAATAAATAATAGATAGATAATGAGAAAATGCAACAGATCAGTTTATTTATTCTGATCTAATGATATTGGCCTGAGATTTTACCTGACTACTCAGCACATGTGTGTGAGATAGCAGTGGCATCATGTGGTTGTCATCTGGGCTCCACCACCTTGTCACCACTGCATGAGTGTCTAGTGTTCTTTGAGCTAACAAGAAACAGCAGCTGTCATATGGAGTGCACACAGTTGCATGTGCTGGTAAATTCTAGACATTGATGGCTTGATTTTTCTCAGTGTCCTTGACTGCAGTTTTGTGTACACACCTCTGAGAAGGCAGTTTACTGGTAAATTCCAGGGGTAGCCTGCAGTTGTAAAAGGGCTCCTATGCATCCAGAGATGAAACGCCATTTCCATTTACAAGATAATATTAGCATTGTTAATTGTCTTTCCATTTTGAGCTTTGAGCACCTATTTTTATGTGTATTTAATGCAATAATATTTTTTCCTAATTTATGTTCATTTCATTTTCCTTTTCTTAAAATTATACTCAATCACCTTTTGATGTTAAATTGGTGCACCCATTTTTTGATTTGTATTTCATGCCTCATTTTTTGTTATACATACTCAATTTTTAATTTTATGTTTTGATTTTTTCTTTTGGGGCGGCACGGTGGCGCAGTGGGTAGCGCTGCTGCCTTGCAGTTGGGAGACCTGGGGACCTGGGTTCGCTTCCCGGGTCCTCCCTGCATGGAGTTTGCATGTTCTCCCCGTGTCTGCGTGGGTTCCTTCCGGGCGCTCCGGTTTCCTCCCACAGTCCAAAGACATGCTGGTTAGGTGGATTGGCGATTTTAAATTGGCCCTAGTGTGTGCTTGGTGTGTGGGTGTGTTTGTGTGTGTCCTGCGATGGGTTGGCACCCTGCCCGGGATTGGTTCCTGCCTTGTGCCCTGTGTTGGCTAGGATTGGCTCCAGCAGACCCCCGTGACCCTGTGTTCGGATTCAGCGGGTTGGAAAATGGATGGATGGATGGATTTTTTCTTTTTGGCTTTCCCAGCGGCCACCATAAGTAATGGTCAATCAGTAATTTTCTAACCTGGTTAGTCCTGAGCAGGGTCGCAGGGGGCTGCTGGGGCCTATCCCAGCTAGCATACAGCACAAACCCTGGACAAGGTGCCTATCTATTGTAAGTTAAACACATTTACACACACCCACACACCAACCACACACTAGGACCAATTTAAGATTGCCAATCCACCTAACCTGCATGCCTTTGGACTGTGGGGGGGAAACTGAAACACATGGAGTAAACCCATGCAGACACAGGGAGAACATGCAAACTCCACGCAGGGAGGACCCGGGATGTGTACCCTGGTCTCCTTACTGCAAGATAGCAGCACCGCTGTACCTCCCATCATAAGTAGCACTTAAATATTTTCTTTTTGAAGAATCTGGATATGTTATGTAGAATTTTTTTTTTCAGATGATCCATCTTTCAAACACGGGCCAACATTTTGCTCAATGGTCCTCCTTTATATCTTTACAGAAAAAAACTGTATGTCTGCTTTTTTTCTCCCCATGACAGAATCCAAGATTTTCGCTAATGGAATACATATTGGGCAGCTTGGTGTAGAGTCACTGAACCACTAAATGAAGTTGATGATGTTGATTTCAAATTTACCAAGAATTTAACCATATGTATATCATACTGGTGCCAAGACGTTAAGTGATATGTACAGTACTGGCACTGTAAAATTAAAAGAAAATGATAAATTACAGAATCCATCATAAAAATTCTTTACAAGTATAAGAATGAACTGCTGTCCAAGGAATTTTTTGAAACTTTATTATTTAATAAGTATTTATATTTAAAATTTAACAGCTTTATAAGTGTGGATCAATAAAGATTCAAACGCATCATCTCATGGACATTGAAGCAAGGATTTTTTACTTTTAGATTTTGGTAACAATTTTTTATCGGAACAGCAGTGTGCTGCCATTCATTTTTTAAGCTCTGATTATATCTGTAGAACCAAAAAGGGAAAGCAACATTTACAAAGTGTTTTTCATGAAGTAAGAAATAAGTTATAGGATATGCAAGTTGTATTAGTTACATTTTTGGTAAATACAGTGCATCCAGAAAGTATTCACAGCGCATCACTTTTTCCACCTTTTGTTATGTTACAGCCTTATTCCAAAATGGATTAAATTCATTTTTTTCCTCAGAATTCTACACACAACACCCCATAATGACAACGTGAAAAAAGTTTACTTGAGGTTTTTGCAAATTTATTAAAAATAAAAAAAAAGAGAAATCACATGTACATAAGTATTCACAGCCTTTGCTCAATACTTTGTCAATGCACCTTTGGCAGCATTTACAGCCTCAAGTCTTGTTGAATATGATGCCACAAGCTTGGCACACTTATCCTTGGCCAGTTTCGCCCATTCCTCTTTGCAGCACCTCTCAAGCTCCATCAGGTTGGATGGGAAGCGTCGGTGCACAGCCATTTTAAGATCTCTCCAGAGATGTTCAATCAGATTCAAGTCTGGGCTCTGGTTGGGCCACTCAAGGACATTCACAGAGTTGTCCTGAAGCCACTCCTTTGATACCTTGGCTATGTGCTTAGGGTTGTTGTCCTGCTGAAAGATGAACCGTCGCCCCAGTCTGAGGTCAAGAGTGCTCTGGAGCAGGTTTTCATCCAGGATGTCTCTGTACATTGCTGCAGTCATCTTTCCCTTTATCCTGACTAGTCTCCCAGTTCCTGCCACTGAAAAACATCTCCACAGCATGATGCTGCCACCACCATGCTTCACTGTAGGGATGGTGCCAGGTTTCCTCCAAACGTGACGCCTGGCATTCACACCAAAGAGTTCAATCTTTGTCTCATCAGACCAGAGAATTTTCTTTCTCATGGTCTGAGAGTCCTTCAGGTGCCTTTTGGCAAACTCCAGGTGGGCTGCCATGTGCCTTTTTGCTAAGGAGTGGCTTCCGTCTGGCCACTCTACCATACAAGCCTGATTGGTGGATTGCTGCAGAGATGGTTGTCCTTCTGGAAGGTTCTCATCTCTCCACAGAGGACCTCTGGAGCTCTGACAGAGTGACCATTGGGTTCTTGGTCACCTCCCTGACTAAGGCCCTTCTCCCCCGATATCTCAGTTTAGATGGCCGGCCAGCTCTTGGAAGAGTCATGGTGGTTTCAAACTTCTTCCACTTACGGATGATGGAGGCCACTGTGCTCATTGGGACCTTCAAAGCAGCAGAAAATTTTCTGTAACCTTCCCCAGATATGTGCCTCGAGACAATCCTGTCTCGGAGGTCTACAGACAATTCCTTTGACTTCATGCTTGGTTTGTGCTCTGACATGAACCGTCAACTGTGGGACCTTATATAGACAGGTGTGTGCCTTTCCAAATCATGTCCAGTCAACTGAATTTACCACAGGTGGACTCCAATTAAGCTGCAGAAACATCTCAAGGATGATCAGGGGAAACAGGATGCACCTGAGCTCAATTTCGAGCTTCACGGCAAAGGCTGTGAATACTTAAGTACATGTGCTTTCTCAATTTTTTTCTTTTTAATAAATTTGCAAAAACCTCAAGTAAACCTTTTTCATGTTGTCATTATGGGGGTGTTGTGTGTAGCATTCTGAGGAAAAAAATGAATTTAATCCATTTTGGAATAAGGCTGTAACATAACAAAATGTGGAAAAAGTGATGCGCTGTGAATACTTTCCCGATGCACTGTATATAACAAAAATGATATTAAACTGGTAAAGAAATGGCATAAGAGTCTGGACAAGAGTTTTATTCCTGAAATGTAATAAGAAATGTTAAAATCAACTAAACTGTCCTTTTTTAAACATTTACATCAAGAGTAGTTAATTACTATTTAATAATTGAACATTATTTGTATTATTTTTACTGTGAATGGAGATGAGTCCAAGTGTTTCATTTTTATTCATCATACTGCTTGATTACAATATTAAACCATAACACACATATTGTTGGAAACACCATATCTTTCTGTGGCTTCCACATGCTTCTGGACTACACTATATCTTCTGGGACAGTTGTTGTTAGCTCTCTTTGTTGGTTAGGTGTTGCCATAATCATATAATCTCTAGGTTACTGGCTACAATCACTCTCATGAAAATGTATTTTTAAAAAGGCAGCACACCACTTGAGTGCAATCCCCTTCATTAGCATAAGCACTTACTCAATTGATTTTATACAATGTTTATAGGACTGCTGTAACCACATGGTGACCAACTGGCTCATCTTTAACAGTAGTTACATTAAATATATGATTTAATGTCTTCTATGAAACTGATTGCCTTGGAATCTCATTGTAGCCAGATGATATATAAAATAAAGTCAATACCCTCTTGTGTTGCAGACGAGGTTCATAAGGGCCACTTCCAGACAATGAACAGCAAGCTCTTCAGGAACAGTGCCCCCCTTGAGCAGTTGCGTGTTTATCTGATTGGCTAGTTCTGTGTGACTCTGAGTAGATAGCACTAAACGTACACAGTCCCCAATAGATAGCCGTTCCAACCCGAGCTCTCGTTCAAACATTCTGGCAACTGTAAGTGAGAAAAAGATTTCATTAGAACTGACTGTAGAAGCAGGTTGTTTGTAATCATTCTATTCTGTTTCTAAAAATTCAATAAAAATAACAAAGTTATGTTGGGGATTCCTCATTCCATCGGTGTCACTTCATTCAGCAGTGTTGTTTTAAGATGTATGTAAGCAAATATTAATGCTGATGTTCATAGTTAATAGAAGAACAAATTTGCGGTTGACTGTCAAATGGAGTCCTTAAAATAGTAAGAAAATATTTTTATGTCATCAAAAATAAACTCCTTAATTTTAGGATTTAAGGCTATACTCATCTAAGTGGGTCAAATTTGTTATTTTGCTTTTCTTTGCATTGCATTACGTAAACTGCATAGTTCCAGATATTTTCATCCTAACAAGCTGCGTGTCTGCATATTTTCTCTCTGTCTGGTTTGACTTTTCTTCAGGTATTGAAGTTTTCCTCCTACATCCCAAACACCCGCATATTAGGTTAATTAATCACTCTAAATTGGTTTGGTCTGAGTGTTGGTGTGTGTGTGACATACCGAGAAGTCATGTCATGTAACTGGTTCCTGCCTTGTTAGCACAATGCTGCCAGAATAGACTCAGGCCCCTCTTGAAGGTGAATTAGATAAAATGAGTTTGAGAATTTCATCTTATGTTATAGTTCTGTACTTGCAGTCGAGTGCTATCGTTTTGAAGTTACTTGCTGTCAAACGTACAGAAGTAGATATTAAGCATAGATTATCATGTTGACCATCCCCAGAGCCATTTGTGTAGGTTAATAACTAGCCCCATTTAGTAGTAGATTCAGCAGACCAGGGGGCTCTCCCATCTCATGAACTCCCATGGGAACCATCCACAACACCCAGTCAACCATCTCTGTCTCCACTCCAGAAAACAACCTTTTCCTATTGATTGCTTTTGCAAAACCCACCCAAGAAAGTCATCCTTCTTCACCAACTAC
Organism: Erpetoichthys calabaricus; assembly: GCF_900747795.2. Taxonomy (NCBI): domain Eukaryota; kingdom Metazoa; phylum Chordata; class Cladistia; order Polypteriformes; family Polypteridae; genus Erpetoichthys; species Erpetoichthys calabaricus. The sequence continues at coordinate 187,743,629 of NC_041396.2, read as the reverse complement.
CTCAGCATTTTGAAAAAATGGGTGGGCTTGAGTGGAGAGGCACTAATAAATAGTGCCCTCTATTGGGACAAAGACACGTTTTTTCTTGATTTAGCCCTCTGCTCCACAGTGATTAAACTGCACATTGCAGACTTTCATTTAAGGGTATTGGCTTACATTTCGGTCACACCATGTAGAAATGTCAACACTTTTTTTACATGGTCCCCCTATTTCTGTGCACCATAATGTTTGGCGTCATAGGTGTTTGTGATTACTTGGTGTGTTTCATTGCATCATTAGTGCAGGTATAAGATACCTAGGCTTGCTTCTACCCACAGAAAAGCTTTGGAGTCTGTAGTTGCCATTGTTTAACATGAGGACAACAGCTGTGCCAATGAAAGTCAAAGAAGCCATTATGAGGTTGAAAAACAAGAATAAAGCCATTCAGAACATCAGTAAAACCTTAGGATTACGAAAGGGATATCATTAAGAAGAAAGAACACACTGGTGAGCTCAGTAATCGCAAAGGGACTGGTAGGCCAAGGAAGACCACCACTGCTGACTGAAATATCCTAACTATGGTAAAGAAAAAGTCCTAAACACCTGTCCAAAAGTTCAGAAACAGTCTTCAGATGGCAGATATATATGTGTCAGAGACTACTATCTGCAGAAGACTTCATGAACAAAAATACAGAGGCCATACTGCAAGATGCAAACCACTAGTTAGCCACAAAAACAGGATGGCCAGATTACAGTCTACAAAAAAGTACTTAAAAGAGCCTGCAGAATTCTAGAAAAAGATCTTGTGGACAGACGAGGCAAAGATGAACCTGCATAAGAGTGATGGCAAGAGCAAAGTGTGGAGATGAAAAGGAACTGCCTAAGAACCAAAACATACCACCTCATCTGTTAAACATAGTGATGAGATTGTTATGGTTAGGGTATGTCTGGCTGGCATAGGTACTGGCACAATTACGGAAGTTGTCCAATGAATTCTGAAGTTTGTAGAAACATCTTATCTGCTCAACTTCCAGTAAATGTTTCCAAACTCATACTGCTAAGACAGGAGTTTCAGGAGTTTTTCAAAGCTAAAACAGAACATTCTTGAATGACCAAGATGGTCTCTCGATTTAAAATCCAACTTAGCATGCCTTCCATATGCTAAAAAGAAAACATGCCCCCAAAACAAGCAGCATATAAGATTGCTGCATTAGAGGCTTGGCAGAGCATCACCAAAGAAGATACTCAGCACCTGGTGATGTCTATGAATCACAGGCTTCAAGCAGTCATTGCATGCAAGGGATATGCAACAAAGTACTACATATGACTGATTTAATACACCCGCCTTTGCAATGTCTCAAGGATTATGGTGCCCTGAAATAGGGGGAGTCATGTGTACAAATACCCATAAATTAAATTCTGTAATATGCACTTTAATCATGTCTAAATTGTTTGATTTGTAATTTTAAACTGTGGAGCAGAGGGGTAAATCAAGGGAAAAACATGCCTTTGTCCCAAACATTATGGAGGGCACTATATGCCTCTTCCAGTTCAAAACCCTTGCTTGGCTCCTTCCCCCATGGGCTGAACCGACATCATGGCCATTAGGCCTCATGGTGAATGTGACAGGGAGAGATAATCAGTTACAGGTTCCAAAATTGGACTTCCATTTAGAAACAGGCAGTTAGAGCCAAGATGAAGAATGTCAAAAGCAAGGGTAAGTATATACGATGTACTTAACCTACAGACAAGTCCAACGGCAAATCATAAACAACAAAAAAAATTGGAAAGAACAAAAATAAGTAGCATGAGAAACAGCATAAAACATGAGAATTCTGGGAAGTTGAGATTAAGAATTCACAGAAGAACACATAGTGGTAAGTTAAGCACAGCTTGCTTAATTAATTTGCACAACAAACATACTGTAACTGTAGAAGTTGTCATTTCTGAAGACAATACTCACAGATATAGAGAGAACTGACATTTCAAGATGGAGAATAGTGCTGTGCATTAAAATTGCACCTTTCATAAAAATTAATAAAATAATAATAGGGGTGTTAATAATGGCAAAATGTGACAGTGCCAGAAGTGGGAGAAGAAATCCATCCATCCATTATCCAACCCGCTTTATCCTAACTACAGGGTCACGGGGGTCTGCTGGAGCCAATCCCAGCCAACACAGGGCACAAGGCAGGAAACAAACCCCGGGCAGGGCGCCAGCCCACCGCAGGGGAGAAGAAATCAAGGGTATTTAATGTTGTCATTGTGCACATAACAAAAACATTATGGAGTATGATACGCATGTAAAAGAACTTCCCCTCTAACCAAACAAATAAAGCTTTGCTTAGCTTTCCAAAGACAAATATAATGTGATATATTCAAATTTTACTATTTTCCTTAAAATGTGATATCAGTATCAGTCATTCATTTCTACTGCAAGCAAGCTGTTGTAGCAACCTTCCAACTCAAAAGATGACATGACATCCAGAAGTTACAGTAATAAGTGAATCATTAAATAAAAAAACACACACACAAGAGACAGATACACACAGGTAGCATACAAAGTAATAAATAAGTTGAACAAAACAACAAATCCTGTTGCCTCTTTGGATCTACCTCCCTGTGTTCAGAATCTTGTGTCCTTGTGGCTTGCCCACTTGCCCTCTTCATCCACTACTCTCTTTACACCCTGACCTCACTTCTTCTCTTTGCTAAACATTCATCTCCACCCGCTCTTGACACTGGACCAGGAATCAATCTATTAAGTCATGTAGTCACTGTTCCTAAAAGGTCTCCTAGACTGATGTTTACCTCATTTGTAAACTTCTTTGGATAAAAGCATCTGCTATATAAATAGATGTAAATGTAAATATAGTCACCAGCCACAGTGATCTGGCAGCCATAAGACTTTAAAGAAACAGCACTGCTCAGCAGTTGGCAGGTTGCTTTACCTTGACAGGCTGACTCTCCTTCTACTCATGGACCTCGTGTAACCTCATGTACTGGTGGGGAAAAAAAAGTAAAACACGGTTCCACTCTCAAGGTGGGACTATGTAATACCTTTTCCCTCCTGCCCAACCTTCTGTAGCCTTGCCTTCAAGGAGTGACCAGTCACTTGTTGTGTCACTTGTCTACTAATAGATTCCCCCCCAGGTCACACTTTTATTTCTCCCCATTGATGGATGTATGCCTTATATGTGTTTTCCTCTTTCTCTGGGTCTGGAATCTCCTTCCTGTGCCTTTGTTTTCTCCATTTTTTAATTTGTGTTCCACTTGCTTTCCAAGCTTCCCATCGCACTACACACAAAACCAAAACAAATATGTACAAAGGGCACATGAGGTTAGTAGTCAAGTCATTTCTCTAGTACCTGTACTCTTTCCAGATTTTGGTGGTCCAACGATGGCTATTTTGATGGGGACTGATGGTTTGGGTTTTGGCTGACGGATATACTTAAGTGGATTCATCATAAATTTCTCCCTGTTCTGCTTAGACGACAAAAAATAAACAAACTGCCGATAGATTACAGGATGGCTAGGGTTTTGTGGACCCAGCATGGGCTGAATAACATCTCCTTCACTCAGCTGCAAAAGAAAATAAAAATAACTAAATATTCTAATCATAACCATCAATTGGAACACAACACCATTTACTTTATGTTAAGCGAATAAAATCTTACCTTCACAGGATCCCAGGATCCAAAAGCACTAGGAAATTTAAATAAACATTGGACCAGTTTGCGAGCTAAATTATAGCTGACTGGTATACATTTTTCAAAAAGAGCCTCTCTGTGCTCTACAAAGGACTTCAGTCGTGTGAGTAACTGGTAACGTACAACATGAGGCATTCTTCCTGCATTGATAGAGGTGTATGGAATATGGTACTCAGAAAGAATTTCCTTGAAAAAAAGACAAATATATATTGTAAATATGAACGAACAAATATTGAAATACTGTATGTATTGTACAAGGCAATATAACTTATAGATTATTGTCTGCCCAAACATTAACTTTCTAACTTGCACATCTCATTCAGGGTACACTCACATTCACATTTACACTGGGGCAATTATGAGTCAGAAATCAAGCTAACATGCACATATCTTGGGATTGTGGGAGAAAAAAACAGAGTAACAGAGGCATGGAATGAACATTCAAACTTCAGAAAAGACTGACCAGGCTCATGAAATAAACTCAAGATGCTGGATCTATGAGGCCTCCTTTTGTAAATGGGGTAAATGAATACATGTCTGTAACTTTCAGAAAATACTTACTATTCTTCATAAAGCAAAACACAAAACACTGTACATAGTAAAAAATACTGTAGGCATTAAGTTAATTGTAACCCAATACAATTTTTTTTAATTATGTAATGATGTTAAAATTAATGTATCAAAAATACAAACTTCACAGAACGTAATCCTGTAGGTCATCATCTCATCTTATCTCAGACCTGCTTAATCAAGTTCAGGGTTTGTTTGTGCAGTGATAGAAACTATTCTGCAGCCTTGGACACAAAGTAGGAAACAGTCCCGGATAGGAAGCCAGTCCAGAGTAGAGTCCCCCGCCACAGAAGGCCCTTTTGAAATTACTAAATGACATTAGGTGCATGTCTGTGAGGATATGGAAAGAAAACTGGAGTATATGGAAGGAAAACTGTGCAAGCAGGGTTTGAATCTAAGATGCTGGATCCTTGAAGTAGCTGTGCTACCCATTTTGCCACCATGTATCTCTGAAAACCATTTTTGCAACCTTTAATATTTGCAATTTACAGCCCATACTAGTCCCAAGTAATATAATCAAATCACAACTGTGATGTATTGCATGGTATTCTATGACAGCAAATATACTCTTTAGTCATATGGTACACAGCAAAATGGAGTTACCCAGACATTATATTCTTTGAGGATGAAAGTACCTGGATGGACTCAATGTTGCCGATTTCTTTCTCAAATCGCTCTGTCATGTTTGTTTCCATGCGATCAGCTGCATCAGCTTCCAGCTCATCTTCTTCCTCTTCCTCTTCCTCAGGAGGAAACTCATCCTGCAGGGCTTCTTCAATCTCATTCATATCATCTGGTTCGTCCTCGTCCTCCTCCTCCCCCTCCCAATCATCCTCTTCGTCTTTTGGCTCTTCTTCATTATCTTTTTCCTGACTAGCTTTTTCAGCCTGCAGTATAGAGGATCAAACCATAAGAACATATTCACATACATTTTTCTTAATTATTTGCACATTTGTTTTCAATGCAAGATTAATTTAACATGGCTGTGGCAGTGAATTGGGAAACTTAATAAACTGAAAAAGAGATGTAAATTGGAATATCTTCTAATATCTGGTTTTAAGTCTGAAACTTCAGTTTCTCAGCAGACTGCAGCCACTTAACCTTGTCCATAACTCTCCAATTCTTCATTGACATTCCTTGATATTTTTGCTAGTGTTCTTTGGATCATTATCACACTGAAAGGATGATAATGACCCCACATTCTTCTCAAGTCCATGACAGAAGAGTCAGCAACATCTGATGAGCACTAATAGAGATGATTTTTCTGTTTGTCTTTTAATCTCCTCATTGCTTATCATGTCTTTCCACTTGATATGTAATAGCTAACAAAGATGGCTAGAGTTGATGACATCGATCCACTGGCACCAAAGATTTAGTGACATAGAACAAGGAATGTATAACTGTGGTTCTATGAACCTGTCATCTTGGTTAGTTTGATGTCAAGAAGACTTGATTACTTCTTTAATTGATACAGTCACGTCATGAGGATGGTTATACCAAACCTAACCTCCCCATGGCAATCTGGTCAATTGGCCTTATAGACGAAGCGTCCCAAGAGTTCAGCTCTGTTTTAGAGCCATTTTAAGTTGTTCTGTTTAGCTTCCAGAAAACTACTAATTGTCTATTTTTTAAAAATATGTTTATCATTATTGTGATGTCACCGTATCGCCATTTTTTGTCTTTGTTTTTCTTTGGGCACTACCATTTTGTGTGGTTGTTTGTGTTAGTACCAAGGTGGAAACTGGATGCCGAAAGGCAATGTAGTGACTTGTGATCAGGAAATAATGAATCAAAGAGATGATCCAAAAAAGTTGTAACTGCTTTTTTGCACATCTCCAGGTCTGCCTCAAAATCTGCTTCCTTCTGAGTCAAAATAATGTTCTCTTGAGGCCAAACTAGAAAAGATTTGATCCCAAATTAAAAAGAAGGATCAGAAAATTCTGCAAAGTTTTCAGGAAATATTTCAAAACTTCTATAGCAAAAGCTACATGACTCCATCTAAAATAGTGCTGTCATATGGTCTGTGACGTAAATGTGTTAGCAACCAGGAGAGTAACAGTAAACATGGCCACATCCATATAAAACCAATCAAATATGTAGGAGGTCTGAAAAATAAAGAATAATGCACAAAAAATACAATGCAAAGTCAGAAAACGAGAGTTAAAATTATCTTTATGACAATTTGCATATTCATTGCCACCTTGTCTGATCACTATGATGCTGTGCAGTTGCTAGGTTTGCCATGTGACCGGTGACTTCATAGCACCCATGATATACAAGCAAGTACTAGAACTTTGTGAAATCTTTCAGAAAATATAATGAGAGACTAATGTCCAAACAAATTAAGAACTACTTAGAAAAAAAAAATTCTGGTTAAGAATTCCTGTTTTGGTAAAAAGTTTAAAAATTTATTCTGAAGATCCTTGCTTTGATCTTTTTTTTTTTTTTGGCTGGACCCTTAAAGGAAAACACTTGCACACCTCAACCCCTGCTTAAATTAACAACTTTTCTGGACTTTCAATCTGTTCAATTCATACATTACACACTTTCACATAAGCAAAAGTAAGCAGTTAAACCTTGCAAAGAGTTAATTCAGGGTCTCTTTTCATTAGTGAGATACACTGACACTGTATCATAGATCTCTGCTGTGAGTCACTAAATAGCTCTCACTCTCTTACTTTTTGAGCTGCCTTCTTTTCAGCATGTTCAGCTATCAGTTCTGCTCTCCTTTTAGCAATTGCTTCTTCCTGAAATCAAGAACCATTTGAAGAATAAAGATGAAAATAACTGTACAACCAGTTATGTTTATACACAGACATTTTAGCTTATTTATATCCATATGGAAAAACAAACAAATTGAAGATGTGAGTTCCAAAATCTGCTAATTATACCTTTTGGTAAAATTTAGTGAACACGTGATTGTGACTTTTCATGCAGTTGGTCATGCGCCGAAAATATGTTTGAGCTTCAAAACCTGCTAATTGTAACAGTATAGCGCTATAGTTTTAGGGATTTAGTTTCAAAATCTGTTTACGGACCCAGATTTTCCTATTTATCTCCAAAATTTATGTTTTGTACTTAGCTGATTTTGGAACTGAGCTCTTCAATTCAAGTATCTTTGTATTAAAAAGCAGTTATAAAAGAGCTTGTAGGAGATGAAAATGTAATTGTAGTTGAAAGGCAGAAAGAAAAAATGTTATTTGGATCAGAATATTTATTTGTGCCCTTTTTAAAATTTGAATATGGATTCTGGTGACTCAAATTTTCTATGGTATATCTGAATAGTTTATAACTCACCCGCCTTTTTTGCTTAATTTCTTTAGCAATCCTGGTACGTGCCATCTTTTGATTTCTCTTAATTCGCCATTTATTCATTAGAGGAGGAAGCAGGCGTTTTAAAATGTCACTGAAATCTACTGACATAATCAAAACAGTATCTGGGAACAGTCCAGACTCGAGAAGGTACTGGGTGTCCTCAGTGGATAGTGGAAATCCTTCAAGCACAAAACCTGTTGATCTGTCAAAACAAATCAGTAACAACTGCATTATGGAATCTAAGAGCATGATAAACCTTAAACAGAGAAAACCGTAATGAAAGAGACTGCCATGTGCCCTGTAGTCCAAATTATAGTTGTAAGAAAGGAAAAACAGTACTACCACAATCTGCATCTCTAGGAGAATTCAAAGCAAAGACAAAGTTTTTTGCCTAACAGCTTTCATGCTACTCACTTGAAAGGTTCTTTATTCCACCACTTGGGCACAACAAAGTAAAGTATCTCAGGTGGCAAAGTGTCACCTTCCAACAGGAAAGATTTGATAGCTTCCTCCTCATCATTCAACTGAACCTAAATAATGCAGATCATAAGACAAACAATCATTTTAATTAAAAAATCATGATCCAATAGTTCAGAGGAACTGTACTTCAAAAAATACTGAAATAAATTATTGACATTCTTCATCATACAAAGATGACTCTTTCATTTATTCAGAAATATTAAATGCATAATGACACCATTCCTCTAAAGTGATGCCCTACATGCAGATACAATGAAATGTTTCATTTGGCTGTTGTTCAAAACAATGTGCCAGCTTATCCATTTTCCCCAAACAAAAGCCTTTTTTCTCTCATATACAAGCTAAACTTTTGCTTTCTCAGGTTCTGGATAAGGTTAATCTCCCTTTTTCGTTGTTTTACTTTATTTTCTTTTTTTGTTTTTCTGTTTAACAGAAATGCTATTTGTTGGGGGCATTGATGGAGACCACAACCACCTTCTGTCACTTTGTAATTCAGATAGAATGACCATTACTTTTACTGAATCAGAGTGTAAATTAGGAGTTAATCTAGAGCTAGATGGACAGCAAAAAAATTAAGATCTTCTGAACAGCATGGACAGACAGTGTTAAAAACTATATAAAAAAGTTAATTTTCTGAACTTCTATGAATACTACTTAAGAATAATAGATAAAAACAGAAATAATTCTTGTGTAATGTTTAGAACAGTTCATAATTTGACAAAAGGGAATTCTGAACTGCAATGCAAAATCCCTAGACACATTAGAAACACAGGTTTTATGAACTTCTTTATTGACAAAATGGGTATGATCTTAGATTCCCAAGTTCTTTCACAAACTCAAGGCAAGGTACTTCTTTAAAGTAAGCTGGAACAAAAGTTTTGGTGTAACTTACTTATTGTAACAAACATAAAAGGCTCGGGACAGTGGTGACATTTGCATGTTGATAAGCACATACCAGTAAGAATTTCACTTACTTTGTACACATAACAATATATACCTAAAACTTAATATTAAGGTGTTAAATTCTATTATTGCTTGTGTGCCACCTTAGCAATTTATCTTTATAATAGGACATTTTTAAAATGAAACTTAGTATTTGTACCTTAGACAGAGTCCATCAAAACTAGAGAAAATCTCAATCACTGTTCTAACATTATCAATAGATATTTACTGGCTGGCACAGTTCCTGATGCTAAAAGTATTGATTGTAGACCCTTTTTGAAAAAAAAAACATCAGATTTAGACCAAAATATGGCTTATAATTATAGAACAATTTCTTTTTAACATACTGTATGTGAAAAAGGTGCACTTATTCCAATATAATTAAGAAATTCCAGCTAATTTTCACACTAATATTAATTTGTGTCGTCAATTACGTTTTAATGTCTTCTGATGAAGGAAATGCTACAAGTTATTATGTTGCTAGATTTAAGTGCAGGCATCCTTTCATGCTATTGACTACTCAATTTAATTACACAGACTTGAAAATTCTGTTGGATTCTTATGGCCAGTTTGTACTTCACGCTCAGAATGCGTACGCACTTGCATCATGGCTGCCATGTGTTCCCAGCGGTCATTTGATGCGTCCTCTCAGCACATCCTCAGAAACTAAAGAAACATGTGTCCAAGTTGCAGTACCAGCAAAAAAATCAGGGGGCACAGTGTGTTCAAGTTGGAACATAATGTGAGTGACTTTGTTTACTATCAACATGTGACAGCAAGCCACTTTGTAGATCCTACAGGATCAATGTGTGTGTTTTGATGTTTGATGAATGCTTTGATGTGGTGAAGCAAATCATCAAACTTAAATGCTGACCTACAAATATATATTGTGATGCCTTTCTTCATTTATTTCTTGCACCTTTGCAACAGCATTGGAATGTATGGAAGTGTATTTGAGTCACAGAGAAAAAAAATTATGGACACAGTGAAGAAAAAAGGTCTATTTTGTGACTAAAGTGCTAGGGTGTTGTACCGTGTTAGCCATTATGAATGTAGTGAGAAGTCAAGTAAAATGACACCTTTTATTGGCTAACTAAAGAAGATTACAATATGCAGTCTTTCAAAGCAACTCAGGCCGCTTCTTCAGGATTACATTGCCTCGAAAGCTTGCATATTGGTAATCTTTTTTAGTTAGCCAATAAAAGGTGACTAAAGTGAAAATTTCAACTTTAATCTGTAGTTTATTTTGTCATTAAAGTTGAATGTTGTAAACGTCATCTGAACACTGACCCAGTTGTTAATTGCTATGTGCTTCTTGGGCTTTCTCCTGCACTGACAGCAACGGCAGACAGTGATTGCCACACAGAACACATTAAATTTATGATATTCCAGTTCTCTGCACATTTAGAATCCTTAGAATTCACTTGATATCACTTTCATGATGAAATGTGTTAAAGCATGTATGTTACATTTTACAGATAAATTGTTAACTTCATTTAATTAATACTGTTAATCTATACTAATAAAAGGCAAAGCCCTCACTGACTCACTGACTGACTGACTGACTGACTGACTGACTGACTGACTCACTCATCACTAATTGTCCAACTTCCCGTGTAGGTGGAAGGCTGAAATTTGGCAGGCTCATTCCTTACAGCTTACTTACAAAAGTTAGGCAGGTTTCATTTCGAAATTCTACGCGTAATGGTCATAACTGGAACCTCTTTTTTGTTCATATACTGGAATGGAGTGCAGCTCGATGGCCGTGAGAGGCGGAGTTGCGTGTCGCGTCATCACGCCTCCCACATAAGAACGTGAACTGACTGTGAACTCAGTACGTAGAAAAGAAGGAGGAGCCCCAAAGAAGTGAGCGAGTGACGCATACAAGCATCTTCATAAGACACGAGGTATAAAAAAGCACGGTGTAAACCGTAAGTTTAAATTAAAGTTTATAGAAACGCTCCCACTGCCATTTGCAATACCATATTCGCGAGATACAAGTATAATGAGAAGACACCAGGTATAAAAAAGCACGGTGTAAACCGTAACCTTAAATTAACTTTATAGAAACGCTCCCGCTGCCGTTTGCAATGCCATATTCGCGAGATACAAGTTTAATGAGAAGACATGAGGTATAAACGAGAATTTGGATCACTTTGTAACAGAGTTAAAATTGCTGTAGCGAGAAACTTTTAACTGCCGGGCACGGTGTAAATCGTAAGTTTAAATTACCTTTATAGAAACGCTCCCGCTGCCGTTTGCAATGCCATATTCGCGAGATACAAGTTTAATGAGAAGACACGAGGTATAAACGAGAGTTTGGATCACTTTGTAACAGAGTTAAAATTGCTGTAGCGAGAAACTTTTACCTGCCGGGTCTTAGCTAACATTAAATAAACCCGTGGACATCGCAACATCACACAAGAGAGCGGCTCACGTGAAGTGACTGAACGCAACAGGAGTGATCACTTCGATGAATCAAACCTGTTCAAAAAACACATTACACAATTGATAAGGTAGGAAAAGAATATGAAACAAAGCACGGTATAAACCGTAACTTTAAATTAAGTTTATAGAAACGCTCCCACTGCCGTTTGCAATACCATATTTGCCCCTGCGAAGCGCGGGGATTTTGCTATATATATTAAACTATTTCAACCATTCTATGATCTGCTTCTCGCAACTGAAAGAGGGCACCATGGCAGAAGTTAGCCGACTTGCTGACCAACCACAAGCGTTACCTGGTAGGTAACCACCCATACAATCAGATTGTGAATCAGATTACGAACGCCTGCAATGTAATTACCCCGATCTACATGCTGTCAAATGAACGAACCACACGCCGTGGCACAACGTTAGGGGCTTCGCCTCTAGCGCTGACGTCCGAGGTTCGATTCCCGTAAGGGAGTGCAGTGAATGTGTACGCCTGATGAGCCCACAATTATGGCGAAACACGTGTCGCGTACTATGCATCTTCAAAGCACGGTGTAAACCGTAAGTTTAAATTGAGTTTATAGAAACGCTCCCGCTGCCGTTTGCAATATCATATTCGCGAGATACAAGTTTAGTGAGAAGACACGAGGTATAAACGAGACTTTGAATGACTTTGTAACAGAGTTAAAATTGCTGGAGCGAGAAACTTTTAACTGCCGGGTCATGTCGCGTGTTCTCGGGTAGGTACACCAAAAATTTATACATTTATGCATGTAATGGGCAAACAAAAAATGTACTATACCCGAAAGCACAATGTATCTTTACTTCTTAAATGTTAATGTTTTACTGTTTAATAATTTATACGCTTCTTACATGTTGTTCAAATTCTTTTATCAAAATACCAGTAACAGCGCACTGCACGATAACGTGGAGTGAATACACTTGACATGAGCATTCATGTTATTTATCCTCTTTCTCTGTACGTTTACCATTCGTTTGCTCAGAGGTTGATGCGCTTGCTGCTTAATGAGCAGCTCTTCACCCTAGCGTCCCGCTGCTTCTCTTCTTTTGTCGGCATCTTTTCCCGTTAAAACTGATTAAGTTAGTTTTTGTGTTGCGATAACTTAGTATGTTTTCTTTAATTTTTCAGTTAAGCTGGCACTTAAGTCTTCAATCTGCCTCAAGAATGATTAGCGAAGGTGGTAGGGAATGAAAACGGCACCCGTACGCATCCGCCATGGCCACACTGGTGCGCGCAGCTGTGAGTTGATTCTACAATAAAATAAAATAAAGATAAAAAGAGTAATAAACCCATCACCCCGAAAGCGAATAGTAGACGTGACGTAGTATATGTGTACCAAATTTCAAGTCAATAGGTGAAACGGTTTGCGAGCTACAGGTGATTTAAAATCCTGGACAGACAAATGAATAGCCACGGTAGCGAATTATAGAAGAAGATTTTACTGTTTAATAATTTATATTTATATGCAATGTGTTTCTTATATATTACTTCATATTCTCATATGATAATGATGTTAATGTTGTTTATATTGATTTAATGTTATTGTAAGTGCTCTTTATTTGTGGAAAAATAAATTTGGCAATTAACAAACTTATTTTATACATACTACATTTTATACATTGGGGTTTACCCCGGTGGACGAGAGGGTAGCCTCCCTTCGCCTTCGGGTGGGGGGACGGGTCCTAACTGTTGTTTGTGCGTATGCACCGAACAGCAGTTCGGAGTACCCACCCTTTTTGGAGTCCCTGGAGGGGGTGCTAGAGGGCATACCTTCTGGGGACTCCCTCGTTCTGCTGGGAGACTTCAGTGCTCACGTGGGCAATGACAGTGAGACCTGGAAGGGCGTGATTGGGAGGAATGGCCCCCCCTGATCTGAACCCGAGCGGTGTTTTGTTATTGGACTTCTGTGCTCGTCACGGATTGTCCATAACGAACACCATGTTCAAGCATAGGGGTGTTCATATGTGCACTTGGCTCCAGGACACCCTAGGCCTCAATTCGATGATCGACTTTGTGGTCGTGTCGTCGGACTTGCGGCCACATGTCTTGGACATTCGGGTGAAGAGAGGGGCGGAGCTGTCAACTGATCACCACCTGGTGGTGAGTTGGCTTCGATGGTGGGGGAGGATGCCGGTCAGGCGTGGTAGGCCGAAACGTGTTGTGAGGGTCTGCTGGGAACGTCTGGCAGAAGTAGCTTCAACTCCCACCTCCGGCAGAACTTCGACCACATCCCGAGGGAGGTGGGGGACATTGAGTCCGAATGGGCCATGTTCCGTGCCTCTATTGTTGAGGCAGCTGACCAGAGCTGTGGCCGTAAGGTGGTCGGTGCCTGTCGTGGCGGCAATCCCCGAACCCGTTGGTGGACACCGGCGGTGAAGGATGCCGTCAAGCTGAAGAAGGAGTCCTACAGGACCCTTTTGTCCTGTGGGACCCCGGAGGCAGCTGATAGGTACCGGCAGGCCAAGCAGAATGCGGCTTTGGTGGTTGCTGAGGCAAAAACTCGGGCGTGGGAGGAGTTTGGGGAGGCCATGGAGAACGACTTTCGGACGGCTTCGAGGAGATTCTGGTCCACCATCCGGCGTCTCAGGAAGGGGAAGCCGTGCAGTGTCAACACTGTATATGGTGGGGATGGTGCGCTGCTGACCTCGACTCGGGACATTGTGGGTCGGTGGGGGGAATACTTCGAAGACCTCCTCAATCCCATTAACATGCCTTCCAATGAGGAAGCAGAGCCTGGGGACTCAGAGGTAGGCTCCCCCATCTCTGGGACTGAGGTCACCGAGGTGGTCAAGAAACTCCTTGGTGGCAGGGCCCCGGGGGTGGATGAGATACGCCCAGAGTTCCTCAAGGCTCTGGATGTTGTAGGACTGTCTTGGCTGACACGCCTCTGCAACATCGCATGGACATCAGGGACAGAGCCTCTGGATTGGCAGACCGGGGTGGTGGTCCCCCTCTTTAAGAAGGGGGATCGGAGGGTGTGTTCCAACTACAGAGGGATCACACTCCTCAGCCTCCCTGGAAAAGTCTATTCAGGGGTCCTGGAGAGGAGGGTCAGTCGGATAGTCGAGCCTTGGATTCAGGAGGAACAGTGTGGTTTTCGTCCTGGTCGCGGAACAGTGGACCAGCTCTATACCCTTAGCAGGGTCCTGGAGGGTGCATGGGAGTTTGCCCAACCAGTCTACATGTGTTTTGTGGACTTGGAAAAGGCATTCGACCGTGTCCCTCAGGGAATCCTGTGGGGGGTACTCCGAGAGTATGGGGTACCGGCCCCCCTGATAAGGGCTGTTCAGTCCCTGTACGATCGGTGCCAGAGCTTGGTCCGCATTGCCGGCAGTAAGTCGAACCCGTTTCCAGTGAGAGTTGGACTCCGCCAGGGCTGCCCTTTGTCACCGATTCTGTTCATAACTTTTATGGACAGAATTTCTAGGCGCAGCCAGGGCGTTGAGGGGGTCCGGTTTGGTGGGCTCAGGATTGGGTCACTGCTTTTTGCAGATGATGTCGTCCTGTTTGCTTCATCAGGCTGTGATCTTCAGCTCTCTCTGGATCGGTTCGCAGCCGAGTGTGAAGCGTCTGGGATGAGAATCAGCACCTCCAAATCCGAGACCATGGTCCTCAGCCGGAAAAGGGTGGAGTGCCCTCTCAGGGTTGGTGGCGAGATCCTGCCCCAAGTGGAGGAGTTCAAGTATCTCGGGGTCTTGTTCACGAGTGAGAGAAGAATGGAGCGTGAGATCGACAGGCGGATCGGTGCGGTATCCGCAGTAATGAGGGCTCTGCATCGGTCTGTCGTGGTGAAAAAGGAGCTGAGCTGCAAGGTGAAGCTCTCAATTTACCAGTCAATCTATGTTCCTACCCTCACCTATGGTCATGAGCTATGGGTAGTGACCGAAAGAACGAGATCGCAAATACAAGCGGCTGAAATGAGTTTCCTCCGCAGGGTGTCTGGGCTCTCCCTTAAAGATAGGGTGAGAAGCTCAGTCATCTGGGAGGGGCTCAGAGTAGAGCCTCTGCTCCTCCGCATCGAGAGGAGTCAGATGAGGTGGCTCGGGCATCTGATCAGGATGCCTCCTGGATGCCTCCCTGGTGAGGTGTTCCGGGCATGTCTAACCGGGAGGAGGCCCCGGGGAAGACCCAGGACACGCTGGAGGGACTATGTTTCTCGACTGGCCTGGGAACGCCTTGGGATTCTCCCGGAAGAGCTAGAAGAAGTGGCCGGGGAGAGGGAAGTCTGGGCATCTCTGCTCAAGCTGCTGCCCCCGCGACCCGACCTCGGATAAGCGGGAGACAATGGATGGATGGATGGATACATTTTATTTTTTTCTCTTGCACTCAGTGAGCGAAGCCACTGGGTAATCAGCTATATATATATATATATATATATATATATATATATATATATATATATATGTAGATATGTATATATATGTGTATATATATATGTAGATATGTATATATATATGTGTATATATATGTAGATATGTAGATATGTGTATATATATATATGTAGATATATAAATATATATGTATATATATATGTGTCTGTGTATATATATGTGTGTGTGTATGTATGTATGTATGTATGTATATATATATGTATGTGTATGTATGTATGTGTATATGTATATATGTATATGTGTGTGTGTATGTATGTGTGTATATGTATGTGTATATATATGTTGATATGTGTATATATATATATGTATATAGATAGATAGATAGATAGATATATATGTGGATATGTATATGTATATATATATATGTATGTATGTAGATATGTGTATATATAGATATGTACTGTATATATATGTATATATGTATATGTATATATATGTTTATGTGTGTGTGTGTGTGTGTATATATATATATATATATATATATATATATGACAGCAACACTCATAACAATGACAACACAATTACATTGACAATCATGTTACATTATTTTTAAAGTGTTTCCTTTTCTTTTTCATAACCTCTTTAACACACTACTTCTCCGCTGCGAAGTGCGGGTATTTTGCTAGTAATTACATATGTGGGGCCGGCACGGTGAAGGAGCGGTAGCGCTGCTGCCTCGCAGGGAGTCACATCCCTGGTATTCCTAGCCTGGATTTTTCATGTTTTCATGGTGGGTTTCCATAGTGTGCTCAGGTTTCCTTCCAAGGACATGCAGGTTTGGGGTTTTGCTGAGGCTAGAATGACGCTAGAGTATTTGAGTGCTTGTATTCACCTTGCAATGAGCCGATGCCCCATCCAGGGATTGTTTCTGCCTCACGCGCAATGCTTGCTGCAATGGGTGTGTACCTGGATTGATGGATGTAATCATTAAACATACATCCTTTTCAAAGATGTTGTGGGAAGGTGTCCTAGGAATTTAATGGATATTTCGGGCAATTCACAACACAGCAAAGGTGACCGTCGTTTTCACACCTTGATAATATCTTGCACTACCACCTGTTGGAATCCTCCAGATTTGCATAAAGAACATGTGCAAGTATAAACAGTACACCACTTGCGTTAAGTATAAACGCAGACTAAGGCACTGTTCTTGAGTGGTTTACTTTATATTTTTCAAATCAATTTCCGAATATACAGAAATGTGATGATAATTTCACATAATTCCATATATAGCTTTCATTTAATTCAAAATGTTGCTGGAAAAATCAGTACTAGAACAAGAAAATACAGCCATATAACTGCAGTTCCTAAAAATGTACAGTGGCTTCCAGGTGAGTTTATAGCACATGACTCTAAAATCCTTCTTCTTGCAGAGGAAAGCTTAGAATGCCTTGGTCCCTACTTAAATAACAAACCTTAACAATACCTGAGCATAAATTATGGTTTCAAGACGTTGGTCTATTGAAGATTCCAAGTATTAGTAAAATCAGTGGGTTGGCGAGCTTTTAGCTTTGGGGTTCCTATGTTGTGAAGAGATGCCCCATCTGTCTCAGCATTTAAATTCTGCCTGAAGACTTATTGCTTTAGTATGCTCTAATTAGAGACAATGACAAGCTGTTCATATTGCAACTACATTTCTTAGTCATTTTCTCAAAAATTAAAAACTTGTCCATTATTACGTATTACTGACCCCTTTATTCTGTTTTTCTTCTCACTATCCTTCTGCTGAACTTGCTGCCACTACTGCTTTGAAAATGACAATTACTGCTCATGAGACATGACATAAAGACACTTGGAGCTTAGTAGAAGGAATTACACTGTTCAACTCATACTGTACTTATTTAAAATGCCTAGGAGGCAAGGGTGGGTAGGTGGCCATCCAACTACAGAAATCTGACCGTGACTGTGACATAATTTACTGTGTTTACCTGTGAATTCCCAAGATATGTATTTTTTGGAAGGCAATTAAGTTGTTCTTTTCCTCTAATTTCTCATAAAATGGCCATATCTCAGCTATCATTTTCACAGGACTTATGACTTGTTTATGTTAATTATTGAGATCAATTGTTTTACTGTGTGTACAACATGATTTGTGTGTTTATGTATATAAAAACAGTATGGTTTAAAAGTTTACTATTAGAAAAGGATTGTTATATATATGTGTATGTGCTTTGAGTTTGCACCTAGTGAAGAGTGGCACAGAAAGAAACAATTGAATGGAATTGATGTGAAGCGTAGGACTTATCTCGTGTGACTCTGCAGTGGTACTCCTAGACAAACTTAACAGAGATTATACCTCTGAATGAGGTGTTCTACTACTCTAAGTGTCTACCCACAGTACTGAAATCATGAGGTACCAAAAGGACCCTTAGTTTTCCACATCTGAGATGGTTTCTCTGTTGTCTCAAGCATTGCAATTTATCACTAGTGTGATAGGCTAAAACTTAAAAAAAAAGCTCCCAAGCTCCTTGAAAACCACTAATTATGTTTCAGTTGATTTATTAAAAAATAAACATATTAAACCAAACAATTGCATATTTAATTAAATTAACATGCCAGGAGCAGGAAGTTAAACACAAGGAGCAAAATAAAACCATGACTAAACTTACAAATGACAAAATCAAGCAAGAACTTTGCCAAAATAAAGAAATTAAACTACACCAAAAGAGAAAAATCCTTAACTTCTTCTTTTCTTCTTTTGGCTACTTCCATTAGTGGTCGCCACAGTGGATCATCTTTTTCATATCTTCCTGTCCTCTGCATCTTGCTCTGTTATACTCACCACCTGCATGTCCTCTCTCATCACATCCATAAACCTTCTCTTAGGCCTTCTTCTTTCCTCCTGCCTGGCAGCTCCATCCTTAACATGCTTCTCCCAATATGCCCAGGATCACTCCTCTGCACATGTCTAAACCAACGCAATCTCGCCTCTCTGACTTTGACTCCAAACCATCCAATGGGAGCTGACCCTCTAATGTACTAATTTCTAAACCTGTCCATCCTCGTCACACTCAATGCAAATCTTAACATCTTTAACACTGCCACCTCCAGCTCTGTCTCCTTTTTTTTGATCAATGCCACAGTCTCTAACCCAGGGGTCTCCAACACGTCACTCGTGAGCTACCGGTAGCTCGCAACCCCGTTCCAAGTAGCTCGCCAAAGGGTTAATGAATCCTACATAAATTTGAAAACTTGATTAGTCAAATTAGGGGTGGGCAACCTTTCCAAAAAATCATATCACAATCTTTTTTAAAACAAAATCACAATCCACAATCTGAATTGCAATCTATCTTTTCAAAGTGGCATACACTTAAGAGAATATCTGGACTCAAACTCATCAAGACCTAAGTAACACTTTATTTTAAATATCAAACAAAGGTGAATTTAATTGTTCTCTCGTTCGCTAGCTAAGCGGAGTTAAGGAACATGCCCCGAAGCTAGTGAATGAGTGAGGAAGGCCCCCCCTCCCCTTGGCCCACTGCGTGTTTCTCGGATTCACGCAAATAAATTGGTACCGCAAGCGAACTATGATACATAGCGAAATGAGAGAACTCGCAAAATCAACCGGAATGTTCTAGCAAATTGTAGAAAAAACCCAATCTAAATTCGTTAAGTAGTTCTTTCATGAAAAGCAGACAGACATACAGACATTGGATTTTATATATTATATATTAGTAAACCTTCAAAATAATGTGCAGTTAAAGTCTCAACAGTATTCTCAGCATTTCTGGAGCTTAGTCGAGCCAGATAACTTACAAGAATCTTCACTAAGCATTTCTGAAAATGTCTGCTTTGTTTGGGTCTACATACCTCTATGAGTCTCCCTTTTCTGACATGAATGTCATGAAATCAAAGTTCAGAACAAGACTGACAGATGAACATTTAAATGACTCCTGTCACAGATTGCTGGGGTCCTTACCCAGCCGGGACGCCTGGAAGGACCGGAAGGTGGACTTTATATCTTCCAGGTCACGAGGGGGCAACCGCCCTGGACTAGGAAAAGGCCACGGGAGAAGAGTAAAAAGGTTTTAACTCATTGGGACCCATGGCCACCGCCAAGGGGTGCCTTACGCCTCGTGGAACCCGGAAATAGTTACTTCTGCCACACTCGGCAAGATAGCAGAGGAACCTGCCAGGGACGCCCGGAGTGCTTCCGGTGCAAAGGGCAGCACTTCCGCCATACCAGGAAGTGCTGCCGGAAGGACGTCATCAGCCACCTGGAGCACATCTGGGTTGGTATAAAAGGGGCCGCCTTCCTACAGTCGGGAAGCTTGAGTCAGGAGTGGGAGTAGGACAAAGCTCCCGGGAGGAGAAGAAAGGCGGCTAAGGACTGAGAGAGAGAAGCCCTTATAGTGGTGATTAGTGCTGAGTGCATTGTGGGTTCGCTTCCCGTTCCTCCCTGTGTGGATAGCGCTTTGAGTACTGAGAAAAGCGCTATATAAATGTAATGAATTATTATTATTATTATTGTGTTGGTGTTTGGGACTGTAAACCTCTGTTTATTTGTGGATGAATAAACGTGTGAATTTTATAAAGATGTGGTTTCCAGCTGGTGGTGTCCGGGCAAGTCTCACACTCCATAAGAGTGAACCTAAGTGGCTACACTCCACCATACACCTCTCTTGTTGACTCCATGCAGTGCCAGTCATCTCACGCAGTGCCAGTCATCTCACTAACTAAAAAACACATCACACATGCAACTGGACATGTGAATACTCTTGCGAAGTGAAACAGTGACATATAACAAAATGACAAATGAATAAGTAATATCTGTGTATTTGTAATTGCATTGTTTTGTTTTGACAGCATTCATGTTTTAATTCAATAGTTTGAGATTGTGATGGACGGCTGGGGCCCATGCCCAGCCGGGATGCCCCTTCTGTATATGTTCTAGGGGATCAAGTATGGGCTGCACAGTACCTCCCCCGGACCACTTGGTGGCAACCCCCCTGGGTGACTCTGGTGCCTCAGATGCCCGCAGGGCTCCATGGGAGATGGAGTTCTCCACAGCCCTGTTGGAATCTGGGGTGGCCACCAGGAGGTGCTGCTGGGGTTCCTGGGCCCATCTGGGCTGTAGTTCAGCCACACCCAGAGGTGCAATCGGAAGCAGGTGGTCAAGCACCTGATGCACTTCTGGGTGAGCTATAAAAGGAGCCACTAGCCACCACTCCGGGAGCCAGTGTTGGAAGGAGTGAGACAAAGCTGCCAAGGAGGAGTGGAGGACTTGAGGAGTTTATTTGTGCTTGTGGTTTTGTGGGACTGTGTTGTGGCTGAGGGACATGGGGAAGACAAGGACCCCCAGCTGAAGAAGGAAAATAAATTCTTTTTGGTTTATTTTAATGTGCCTCCGTTGTCAATCTGTGTCAGGTCGGGTGCATATATAGTGCCTTATGACAGAAATACACTAGAAAATGCACACAGACATACAAAATGCACTTGCAGGTGATCTAAATATTTTTTATGATGTTTTAATGCAAAATATGAGTTGTGGACACCAACATTTTGCAAATGTTCAGGCAAAACAAGCTTATTCAGTTTGTTTGGGTTGAAATAAGCTATGAGAATAAACGTTAGAAAACATGAGTACCTCTCTGCCATTTTCATTTTGTAAAAGTAGCTCTCAGGGGAAAAAAGGTTGGAGAACTCTGCTCTAACCCACATAACATAGCTGGTCTCACTACCATCTTGTAGACCTTGCCTTTCACTGTTGCTGGTACCTGTCTGTCATAATCTTCTCCACTCATTCCACCCTGCTTGCACTCTCTTCTTCGCTTCTCTTCCACACTCTGTACTGCTGATCCCAGGTATTTAAACTCATCCACCTTCGCCAGCTCTATTCCCTGTATCCTCACCATTCCTCTGATCTCCCTCTCATTTACACACATGTACTCTGTATTGTTCCTTCTGACCTTCATTCCTCTCCTCTGTAGAGCGTTATCTCCACCTTTCCAGGGTCTCATCTATCTGCTCCCTACTCTCGCTACAGATCACAATGTCATCCGCAAACATCATAGTCCATGGGGACTTCTGTCTAATCTTGTCTGTCAACCTGTCCTTTGCTACTGCAAATAAGAAAGGGCTCAGAGCTGATTCCTGATGTAATCCCACCTCCATATTGAATGCCTCTATCACTTCTATCACAGACCTCACCACTGTCACACTTCCCTCGTACATATCCTGTACAACTCTTACATACTTCACTGCCACTCCTGACTTCCTCATACAATACCACAACTCCTAGACACTCTGTCATATTCTTTCTCCAAGTCCACAAAAACACAGTGTGACTCCTTCTGACCTTCTCTATATGTCTCCATCAACACTTTCAGAGCAAACATCGCATCTGTTGTGCTCTTTCCCGGCATGAAACCATACTGCTGCTCACTATAATAATAATAATAATAATAATAGGTTACATTATTGAGCGCCTTTCACAAACCCAAAGTCGCTTTACATACAGAGTAAAAAAAAAAAAAAAAAAAAAATTACACAGATGACAAAAGTTTGTAGAAGAGAAAAGTTTTCAGTTGCGATTGAGAGACTGAGGAAGAGAGTTCCAGAGTTGAGGTGCTATAGCACTGAAGGACCTGTCTCCCAAGGTGGAGAGTCTGGTGTGTGGGACAGTAGGAGATTACTACTTGTGGACCTGAGAGAGCGACAAGGAGTGTAAGGAGCTAGTAGCTGAGTGAGGTAGAGGGGGGCAAGGTTATGTAGGGCTTTGAGGGTGAGAAGCAGAATCTTGAATTTAATCCTTGATGGAACCGGTAACCAGTGAAGCCGGGAGAGAACAGTGGAGATGTGAGCAAAATACTTTGTGTGGGTGAGGACTCTAGCTGCAGAGTTCTGAATATACTGTAGCTTCTGTAAAGATTTTGCAGGGAGGCCAATGAAGAGGGAATTACAGTAATCAATACGAGACATTGTGAAACAATGAACCAGAGATTGATCATCAGACAAGGACAGAAATGGATGGAGGAGGGCAATGTTACGGAGATGATAGAATGAAATTTTGGAAAGAGACCTAATGTGTAACTCAAAGTTAAGTGATGAATCAAACAAAACACCAAGATTTCTGACAACAGGAGCAGGTTTGACAAGTGTACCATCAACAGAAATAGAGAAACTGAATGCCTTAGAAAGTCAGGATTTTGGACCTACCAGTAACACTTCAGTTTCATTGGAATAAGTTTGAGAAAGTTAAGTCAGAAAGTTATTTGTCACCTTCCTTCTTAACCTAGCTTCCATTACACTTTCCCATAACCTCATGCTGTGGCTCATCAGTTTTATCCGTCTATAGTTACTACAGTTCTGCACATCCCCTCT
This sequence comes from Erpetoichthys calabaricus, assembly GCF_900747795.2. Classification (NCBI taxonomy): domain Eukaryota; kingdom Metazoa; phylum Chordata; class Cladistia; order Polypteriformes; family Polypteridae; genus Erpetoichthys; species Erpetoichthys calabaricus. Next base: position 187,720,464 of record NC_041396.2, on the reverse strand, counting down.
ATTCTTAAAAATTGGTATAAGTACACTTCTTCTCCACTCCTCAGACATCCTCTCACCTTCCAATACTCCATTAAACAGTCTGTTTAAAACTCCACTGCCATCTCTCCTAAACACCTCCATGCTTCAACAGGTGTGTCATCTGGATCAACAACCCTTCCATTCTTTATCCTTTTCATAGCTGTCCTTTCTTCCTCCTTGCGAAACTATTACACTTCCTGATTCACTATCTCTCCTTCATCCAACCTTCTCTCTCTCTCTCTCTCCCCCTCTTTGTCTTCATTCATCAGCCTCTCAAAGTACTCTTTCCATCTGCTCAACACACCCTCCTCGATTGTGAGTACGTTCCCATCTTTATCCTTTATCACCCTATTCTGCTGCTCATCTTTCCCAGCTCGGTCCCTCTGTGTACCCAATTAGTACAGGTCCATTTCTCTCCCTTTAATGTCCAACCTCTCATACAACTCATCATACGCCTTTTCTTAAAACAACAAAGCAAAAGCTTGAATTCTTAATTGTACTTAGTCTAAAATTTCCAAACGAAAGTAAGAATTTGGGACACATTAAAAGCAATAAGCATTAAAAGACAAAAGTCAAAACCAAGAATTTTTGAAAAAATAAGATAAACTTAAAGCAATGGGAGCCTAGGGAAAAACATGCCTGAGCAAACTGACACCACAGCAAACACCTGAAGAGTTTTTCATATCCCTAAGTTAACTGCAACCTTAATGATGCCAAGATTTCATATTAAGCTCCATGTCTTTTGGCTCCTCAGAAAATTGAAAATAATTAACAGGAAAAAGAATTGGGGAATAACAAAAATAGTAATAAGAAGGGAGCCAGGAGCAAATCACAGACAAGAGCCTGGTATCATGTAGTGCAGAATGGTATGGGCCTATTCAATGTTAAATTTAGAGGGTCTCCAACTGTTACCATTCACAATGTGACATGCAAATATACTGTATGTAGCACTGTTTGCAGTATGCAAATATATCTCCCTGTCACTATGGATGTTAAGGACTTGATAAGGGTGACAAAAAAACAGAATCAAAAAATGAAACCCAAAATGTAAAAAGACTAAAAGAGCAGAATCTTGTCAGTTGAACCAAATAGAGGATAAGGGGAAACAAGATACCAGTGTTCAAAATAGTGAAAGGAATTATAAAGTGAATGTTGCTTTAAAAAATTCAACAAGAAAATGGGAGACATGGAAGTTGTTTAAGGTCACATTTCATAAAAACAACAGTAAATTAGAACCACTGACACATGGCATAAGTGACCAGGTAGTGTGGTGCACTGTAGGACTTTTTGGACAACTTGATGTTGTTTTGGGGAAATCAGGTGGATAGGATTGGTTAGCTTTTTGATTAAATGGCCCATTCTCATTAAAACTGCTCTAACGTTCTTATTTGAAACAATAGCCACAACTATGCCATTAGTCCAAAAGACCAAATAGAAAATGTGAAGTTAATTATTAGGAGAACAGACATGTTGAAGAACTTAAATAGAGAATTCTAAATGTGAGACAATCCTCAAGTTTTACACTTACATTACTAATTATAATTCTAACAGATTTTTTTTTTCTTACATATCGTGTTAACAGCTCACCTGTACAGCTGACTTGTCTTTAGTTTGCTTTTTTACTCACATACCTGAGTAGTTTCTTGATTCTCATCAGTTGCCTCTTTCTGAGGTGCATCAATACTCTCAATTGCCTGTGCAGTTATTTGCTCTAATGATAATGGTTCTTCTTGAAACTCTTCTTCATCTCCTGGTACGATTCTTTTCAGCATTTTGGGAAGTAACTGCTCCTGCATCTTCTCCCTGAACTGAAGGTGGAAGATTCCCAACTTGTCTGCTAACCATCTCCCTTGGGATGTTTTTCCAGAGCCACGGACACCAAGGAGTAGAATTCTTGGAGCAGGAGCCTTAAAGAAAAAAAGGCATAAGCACATCCTTCTGCAGAATTATGCAAGAATGTATCCAGATTGATCACTAACAATTACTACTGTAGATACATATATTTTAAAAGAACTAAAGAGACCCCTTTTACCAACCAATGAATGGGCTGACCCTTCTTGATGTCAAACCTAAGATGAGGGCTGTGGCAGCATTCCAGGTATCAATAAGATGACATTAATAATGAACTATTATGATTGTGGTTTTGGAAAATTATTTATCCTTCAACCATTGCTTTCATTTTTGAGAAACAAAATGGCTTCTGCTTATGAACAGTAACAACACTATGGACACACAATAAATGCTACTTGATACATACAGGCTAGGATAGTTGGCAATTCTAAACAAGCTCACTCTTGCTTAGACCTCAAGGACCAACAGCTGAAATGAGGTCCCTATGCTGGGTTGCTGTTCTCATCCTCCGTGACAGGATGAATAGCACAACAACATAGGAGGATGTTGCAGTAGAACCTTCTGTTCTCCATATTCTTTGGAGTTGAAGTGGTTTAGATATGCAGTTATAATAACCCTCACTATCTTCCATAGGAGGTGTACCAGGCACAGCCAACTAGAAGAAGACTGAGGCAAACCCAGCACATGTTAGAGTGACTGTATTTTTCAACTTTTCAACTAGGCTGGGAACATCAGGGAATTCCTCAAGGGGGTGTAGGAGGATGTGGCTGAGGATAGGGTGATCTATTCTGTTCTGCTTAGCATTTTGCCACTACCACTCTCACCATGAAACATGAAAGTTAAAGGAACACAATTAAAATACACTTTTGTGTCATGTGTGACAACATATTTCCTTTGATGAACTGGGTCCCCATCCAGGACTAGTTTTTGTATCCAGTGTTGCTGGGATAGACTCCTGTTTCCTATGACCTTCTCTTGAATAATGGTGGGCTAGAAAGCTGAAGAACTAATGGTTTTAGAATGGTGTAACTGATGGTGCCTTTGACATTGCTATTTAATATGCCTTCTTATAAAGAATTAGAAAAATACTGAAGTGGGCGGCATGGTGGTGCAGTGGTAGAGATTCACATCCCAGATGCTTCCTGCATGGAATTTGCTTACACAATATGGGTGTTTCAGGTTACTCCAGGTGCTCTGGTTTTCTCCCAAAGTCCGAAGACATGCAGGCTGGGAGAACTGCTGCTGCTAAACTGGCACTATGATGGACTGGTGCTCTGTCCAGGTGTTGTTCTTGTCTTAAACCCTATGATTGCTGGGATAGGTTGCAATTGTACCGTGACCCTCTACGCTGTATAATTGGGATAGGAAGATGGATGGGTGGAATACTGATGTGATAGTAATTACTTAAGAGATTAAACAATTGGAAAGGTGTGAAAGTGTTTACAATAAAAAACTGCAGGATCCACAGTTTTCAGGTTTGTTTGAGATACTCCCTCCAAAATGTGCATTTTCTTTATTGCTCTTTAAACATAGAAAAATGTTGCTACAATGAAAAAGGACAGTCGTTACTAAAGAACTACTGGAAATCACTTGATTATTCTTTATTTTTGCATAGTTATAAAATTTGCTATAAAGTTTTTAAACGTACCTTGAGGGTTCCCATGTCAGACACATAAGCCTCAGGTTTCTCAAGGAAGCTTTCTCTGGCTTCAGGGCTAGAAAAATAGTATACTTTTTCTCTGTATTTTGCAGCTGTTTCATCGGTGCTTGGAATCAGGACATTTTTCTCCTTCAAAGTGACAGGACAGAAATGTTTGCTCTCCCCAAGCTCTCTGCTCTTCAGCATTCCTGGTTCTTCCTGTTAAACAGTTATTCAGCAAAACTGAGCACAGATGAAGTGATTAACCTATTGAACTGTAAGCCATGGCTGCTTGGTCAAGTTCACACTTGGGGCCTTAAGCAGGTTACTTGACCCTAATCCTAACCTGTACCCTTACCCTAACCCTGCTCTTCAGCCAGCAGGAAAAAAAAACCCATATACAATACTGTATATTATATGTGTATACTGTATATATCCAGTATGTAAACTAGTAGTATAGATTTTTGCATATAAAATGTTGGTGTTCACTACAGAAGACAATGATATACAAATGTCGCAATAAAACTTGTAGTTCTACTAGACCACTAAACAAAGGTGTTTTTGCAGGGTAGTACTGGTGTGTAAGTTATATAAAAGTATTAAATACATTATAAATTCAGTGCAACTCAAAAAATAGTTTAAAATAGTTTAAAAAAATGATGTGCACCACCAACAAGAATGACACATAATTGGAGGTTCATAGACAACTGTCCTTTATATGGTTTATACCTCTTGCTCTTCTTCATTTTCTTCTTCTCCTCCTTCCTCTTCTTCTTCCGCGGCTAATGCTTCAGCATCTTCCTCTTCTTCATTGATATCTGCATCACTCATCTCCCAGGCACTGTACCTAAAAAATTCTATTGGAGTACATTTATTGCATTAGAACTAGGGGTGGGCGGTATGACCAACATTCTATATTACGGTATTTTTCTAAATTATCCCGGTTTCACGGTATTCGACGGTATTTTTTTCCCCACGCGTGAGTGGATGTTAACCACATTTTCCACTGCAATTACTGGCTAAGAATAACCTATTCCACTGTCAAGAGTATTGTACATTGTACAAAAAAAAAAACATTTCAATGTGCACACAAGTATTAATACAGTTTTGCATTGCCCCATAAAGTGATAGTTTTCAAGGGGGTGGCACTAATGGAGAAGGTATCACATTGCATGACAGATGCAGTCAAAATATAGAACCTTTTTATTGAACAAATTTTGCAAAAACAAACTAATTTTGACAACATAATTTCAACCATACAAAGAGGCATTTAGACTTAGTAAAATATCCAGAAGTGCTTGTCAAAAATTGTATTGCACCGAATATGTCTTAGAAAAGGAATAAATAGTAAATATTTTTTGTAAACCAACTACACTTTCTGTTAATGTTAACAATCTCTGTCCACTGACACGTTAAAGTGACTTTTTAAACAACTTTATCATCATTAAACTGCATAATATTTAAAGTAGTAAATAATAACAATAAAATAAATAATAGTATTATTACTGATAGTTGCACTATTACTTCAAGACTTCAAGCCCAGGTGCATTACACAGTATTCACCAAATTAAAATAAAATACAACAAGTGCAACTTGGTGATGACATCTTTACCAGCTGAACCATCATTTAGGCAAACTGCATTAATATGGACCTTGCTTCAAGCTAAGCTATACTGGGAAGAAAAAAACAAACTACAGTATATGTCGAGAACAAAGTCAACATTTCCACTTTATTCTCGCCGTTTATGTCGAGATTAAAATCGACATTTCCACTTTATTCTTGCCGTTTATGTTGAGATTAAAGTCGACATTTCCACTTTATTCTCATAGTTTACATCATAATTAAAGTAGAATGTTGTAAACTAAACTTCTTCCTAAAATCAATGTTTAATCAATTACTTAATTTAACCTGTCATAAGTTAATGCAGCACATTAAATGCTTTGTGTTACGTTCCCCGGCCCAGTGGTTAATCACTACGCTTCTTAAACTGACTTCCTCGGCACTAAGAGAAGACAGTGATCACCATACAGAATCCATTCACTTCATGATATTCCTGCTTTCTGAAAATTTATAATGAATACTTGATATCATTTTCATGATGAAATGCATTAAAGCAGGTATTACACATGCACGGTAGTGAGGCGGTAGTGCTGCTCCCTCGCAGTAAGGGGTCCCCAGGTGTATGTTCAGTGTAGAGAACTTTATGGCAGGTGTGACGAGGCTCCAAAAACTGGATGTATGAATAGCTATCGCACAGGTTTAACTTAAATATTGTGTAAATGTTGGGTTTGTGATCTGCTGGTCGGAGACACGAACACAGAATTCAATGCATGTTCTTCTGAGCGGGCTATCTTTATTGCATGCATGCTGTCTCTATCTGACGTAGGCTACCAAAACCCAGTTCCTATCCTTCCTTTTTCTTTCATCACATAACCAATCATCAAACGATAAACGTCTTTGTGAAATTAAAACTAGTTATAAACTTAGCCCACGGAGTGTTCAGAACTTTAAAAATATCTTCGTTATACATGTTTAATTATGCATCCATTCAGAGTTGCGCCCATCTCTGAACGAATCACTTAACACAAAGCATTTAATGTGCTATATAACTTATGATGGGGTTTGAGAAAATCTAGTAAATTAAATATTCATTTTATGATGAAGTTTAGTTTACGATGTTCTACTTTAATGACAAATTACGAGAATAAAGTCAACATGTCGACTTTATTCTCGTCATAAGCGTCAAGATTAAAGTGGAAATGTCAAGAATAAAGTCAAAATGTCGTCACACTATTACACAGTACCCAGGTACATTACACTGTATTGAAAACAAATAAAACAAGTACAACTTGGCTTGCAGTATTATCCAGTAGTATAGAAACAGTATTTACATATCTGACCTTTTAAAACTAAAGCATCTCCAGGGGACAGACGTGACTGCTTTTTTTCGGCTCTCTGTCCATTTTCACCGTGCGGCATACCTATGCTACCGCCCACTATTTGGTGGTGTAGCAGTGAAAAAGAGCCCTAGTGCAACAAATCTGTGTTTAGCGGTGTAGCAGTGAAAAAGGTCCCCACTTGAACAGTTTCCCGCTGCGCCACGTTCCGAACGTCGTTTAGGCAATTTAAACCGGTGTTGCGGTATAAGAAAAATCCATATCATAAAAAAAATAAAAAACGGTTTTCGGTATGAACCGGTATACCGCCCAGCACTATTTAGAACACACTCCTTTGTACCTCCTTTCAGATAGTTTTATGTATAAGTGGTGCCACCAATAGTGGCAAGAGGTGTGGCATGAGGGGATAAGTTAATCATGGGGTTCTTAGGTTCACATTCTTAGTACAGCAGACATTGTTCATTTTGATTTTTATTGTAACCTGAACAATACATTCAGTAATGCTGAACAAACTACTTTTAGGTCCACCCTCTTGAAAAGACATTTAGTCTATGCTTGCTTTTCTGTATATTATTAAAATGCATTTGAATGGTCATGTTTTATTTTCAGCACAGCACAGCTAGTTGAGTATATTATTGTCTGAGTATGTTATGTTGTCACTATTAGCATTATTGTTATAGGAATTTTGCCTTCACTGTATCTATAAAGTTTTAGTGCTCTATCTGCATTTAAACTTTTTTTTCTCAGAAACTTAATTTGGTTGCAAAACCCTAGGCTTTACTGCCTAATTTCTCATTGTTTTAAAGTGCAAACTAAGATTGGATGGTTTTAGTATGTAATCTGGTACAATTTTAATTATATTTCATGTCCTGTTTAATTTTTATATGCCCATTGTAGTTAGTAGTAGCTGCCTTTGTTCTTTTGGCTCTTTCACATTATACTTTTGTAGATATAAATTTTTCACAAGAGAAGTGGTCTGCATACTATCTATATATATAAAATTCTTTTCATGTTTGAAACGGAAATTACGTATGACCACGTGATATGGAAATTACATATGAAACAGAAATTACATATGACCACAGAACATATTATAATACAGGAACTAGCCAGGCGCATTCTGACAGAGAAGTTTTATTAATTCGTCCACGTGACTGTCGCTGAAACTGCCACATTAAGGTGAGTTCAGGTCACTAAAACCCCACAACATTCAAGGTTGCTTTTGTGATTAATTATTTTAACAAGTAAATCACAGGCATGTAGTGCAAGGTTGTCAGGCAAAAATGTGGATGTTCAGATAGAAAATGTAATTTCTATACCACAGTGGTCGTGTAGCACCTTTCACAAGGGATCTACTACTTACCTGTTGTGTTATAGTGCCTTTAAAATGTAGTTTACCCGAAACCACTCCAGTAGTGCTCAATGTATCTTTACTTCTTAAATGTTAATGTTTTATTGTTTAATAACTTATAGACTACATTTTTTTTTCCCTTGCACTCAGTGATCGAAATCACTGGGTAATCAACTAGTCATTAATTGATTTTTGAATACCTGCTTGGTCTTCTTACATTTCTATACAATAAAGAATCAATGAAGAGCTTCTGTGTCCAGAGTGCATGACCAGAACTGACCAGGACCAATGGTAGAAACAATCCACCAAGTAAGCTAAGTGAGAAAGCATATAGTGCTATAATTATAGGCTATTATATGCTAAGCCAGAAAAAGGAATGACACGGAAAAGCTGCAGCAGGGGAGACAGTGCAGTATGGTGTAACTGGAGTCTGGCAATTGTATTTACATTTATCTGAGCTCCTTATACAAAGTAACAGAGCATCATAGACGTAGCAGAATTGACATCTGACCCCAGAGGTGTCCCAGGATGGAATAAAAACCAGAACCAAACAGGCTTGGTGTGGAAGACAGGATTATAAGTTTAAGGCATGAGGAAGGACATATGATAAACAAAGTAAAATCTGAAGAAAACTACTGAAGGTAATGGAAAGAATGTGTGGGAGTGTGGGGAAATATTTAAGCTGTCCATGTTACTATGTATGGCAATTAGACCTTGCCTAGATTTAGTTAGATCCAAGCAGGACAGCCATGTGTACTATCGTTTGAGGCAATGCACTTAATTAATCTGTCACTTACTGCTGAAACTTTATCAGTTCTTGTTATGCCTAGGTTATCTTATATGCTAGGCAGAACATCATCAGTGCTCTAATATTTATTATAATTCTAAACATTACAATAAACCCAGCACTTTTCCTGCATTATTGTGCATATGCCTGCTCTGCCTAATTTGCTTATGAAAATCTAAAGTTGGGTACAAATGCTTTTGTGACTATGGTCATGGTCTCAATTGTCCACACCCAATTTTTCTGTGAAATACTATTAATAGACAATTACCACTTTAATTATTGAGGACATAAAGCGCATAAGTGGAATGTTTAAGCATAGTTACTTACTTTCCATCTCTTCAATGGCCTTATTTAGCAGAGTATCTGTAGATTTTCCAGCTATTTCCATATAAGAAAGTCGAACTGTCTGTGCACCTATAATGTAACTCTCAAGGATCTGCCATTCCTGCATAAACATTTTTATTTGTTGCTTGTATTTGTCCGTTTCAGGGCATTCAGGGAATCCTTTCTCCCATGTTTCAGGTAAAGTAACTTCTATAAAAGAAAAATATATTAAAATAAAAACAAATACTTTATCAGATAGATAGATAGATAGATAGATAGATAGATAGATAGATAGATAGATAGATAGATAGATAGATAGATAGATAGATAGATAGATAGATAGATAGATAGATAGATAGATAGATACTTTATTAATCCCAAAGGGAAAGATTCAGTCTAAGACTTTAAAATATGTGAGGCATGGGTACTGGAACCTAAGGGTGTAGCTGTCTTGCAGGTTCCTACGTGTGAATCATATGCACAGTCACAGTCTGTTTAGAGTACAGTAATCCCTCCTCCATCATGGGGGTTGCGTTCCAGAGCCACCCGCGAAATAAGAAAATCCGCGAAGTAGAAACCATATATTTATATGGTTATTTTTATATTGTCATGCTTGGGTCACAGATTTGCGCAGAAACACAGGAGGTTGTAGAGAGACAGGAACGTTATTCAAACACTGCAAACAAACATTTGTCTCTTTTTCAAAAGTTTAATCTGTGCTCCATGACAAGACAGAGATGACAGTTCCGTCTCACAATTAAAAGAATGCAAACATATTTTCCTCTTCAAAGGAGTGCGCATCAGGAGCAGAGTCTGTCAGAAAGACAGAGGAAAGCAAACAAATCAATAGGGCTGTTTGCTTTTAAGTATGCGAAGCACCGCGGCACAAAGCTGTTGAAGGCAGCAGCTCACACCCCCTCCGTCAGGAGCAGACAAAGAGAGACAGAGTTTGTTTTTCAATCAAAAATCAATACGTGTCCTTCGAGCTTCTAAGTATGCGAAGCACTGTGCAGCATGTCGTTTCAGGAAGCAGCTGCACAAAAGATAGCAACGTGAAGATAATCTTTCAGCATTTTTAGACGAGCGTCCTTATCGTCTAGGTGTGCGAACAGGCCCCCTGCTCAATCCCTCTACGTCAGGATCAGAGAAAGTCAGCGCAAGAGAGACAGAAAAGTAAGCCGGGTAGCTTCTCAGCCATCTGCCAATAGCGTCCCTTGTATGAAATCAGCTGGGCAAACCAACTGAGGAAGCATGTACCAGAAATTAAAAGACCCATTGTCCGCAGAAATCCGCGAACCAGCAAAAAATCCGTATATATATTTAAATATGCTTACATATAAAAATCCGCGATGGAGTGAAGCCGCGAAAGGGCGAAGCGCGATATAGCGAGGGATTACTGTATAAATATTTCCTCCAATGGAGATCCCACAGGTGATATCTGTGGTTATATTTCCTGATGTAGCTGAAGAGTATTTGCAATTAAAGAAGGTAGAGCAAAAACGTGGATGTAAAATGTGTTCTGAGAAGCTAAGGACAAAGATTAATGGCAGGGTTAAAGTTGTTCGGGCATGCTGTTTGTCTCTGCTGAAAGGGTGAATGTTAACTTTGTCTGTGTTTAGTATACCTGGAAAGCTCTGAACAGTATTCAACAGAAGTTAAAGTGAAAGGAACACATGAGTGGATTCTTAAGGACAGCTGGAAGATGTGCTCTGAATACAGGAGATCACTCTTCCAATAAATTTTTTTTGTACTTTAGGAATCAGTTTCCAAGATAAAAAAAAATAAAATGAGATCCGTCAATTTTTGTCTTTCATCACTAGTTACAAATGTGTCCTTTCTAGGCCTAGACAACAGTAAAACAACTGGTAAAATCTGTGAGCATAAAATGAGAAAAATGATAAGAATGACAATGTCTGTCCATTCCCTCCCTGCACTAAGTTTCCCAAGAAAAAGCAATCACTGGAACATTAGGAAGTCAGTTCTGACTGATGGCTAAACCTTATATTTTGGAGGATGTAGGAAAATGAATTCATTCCATGCAGGCGACTATGGGATGATTTGTGAATGTGTACGGTACTAAATTTCATGAATTTACAAGTGTAGTTAGCTTTACATCACTTTACATCATTTACATCCTGTACAAGTACATTAAAGGTTGAACACATCCTTGACATTTAAATGAATTTGTTCAAAGTTGGACATTAGACTCCACTAAGACAGTGACACAACACTGCTTTTATTATGATTGTCATAAGGCACAGGCTGTCCGTTTGGGAGTCTTAAGAGCTGCATCCCTGTAGAAAATTAATAAAGATGATGTGACTGGCTTAAGAACCAAGGTCTGCAAATTTGTGAAGATATATCATCTTCATTACCAGTCAACGTTCCACAACAGATAATGCTTTTTACCTATGATGGTTTGACAGGAAGTCAACAGTAACATTAGGCCAGACATGTTGTCAATGAAAGTATTGCAAGCAACTTCAAAAAAAACAATGCAGGACTTTTTCTGGAACATTCTGTATCTGTTAATTAAACTAATATCATCAGATATCAAATGTGTCATGAATGTCAGTTTTGTACATACTGCATTTATTTTTGATTTAAAGTAGTTGTTTATATTTATTATTTTGGCAACTCCATTTTGTGTTTTTTTTGGGAAGCTCTAATTACCCAATCTGGGTGGTTAGTCATGTGGTGGGTGCGGCAACACACTATAATCAGCGCATGCTCCCAACATCTCTCTCTCTCTAATTAGGTTTTTGTTAAGGTAGATACCAATCAATGACTTCATGTTACTAGAATTGGATGATTCTAATACCAATTATTTTCATTACCCTATAATTTTTTTTTTACTAAACTCCTGCATAACCAGATGTATAGGATCTTTATGTTATATACTGAAGTGCTAATGTTGGTATTTGTATAATTAAACTGCAGACAACCGGAAACATGCCCCATGATACCCATTCACTATCATTAAGTAAGCAGGACCAGCATCTCAAAGATTGGTTCTCCCAAGTTACTTTAAGATTAATCCTGCTTTCCATGTTTCCAGATAAAAAAAACTGTAATGAATAGGATGCTTTAATAAGGGGGGCTCTGTCTTGAATTTCAGTTTTGATCATTTCTTTAAAAGGAAGTTGTTTATTTTTATCTTTTTTTTGGAAATGTCATTTTGGACACTTTCTGGTATGGTAAACACCATATTTTAACTGTCTTTGCATCACTTCATCCATATTATTTACAATTACATTGCCTGTTGCTGGTCACGTGATATGGAGGTCATGTGATGCATTGTGTCGTCAGGATTGCCTACAAAAGACAGCAGAGTGACAGGGATATTTACAAAAACTAGAAATACTTCTAAAATAACTTTTGGTTAGGGAAATCTCATTTCAGGTTTGTTTTTTTTTTGAGTTTCAGCATGTTTTTGCCATTTTTGTTTTATTTTGTTTTTGCTCCAGTAATGTTCTTTTTGTATTACTGGTTACTGAATCCTGCCTTTTATTTTCAGTGTGGTTTTAGCCCATTCTTTCAGCTCATCGTTTTCTGGTCTTTTTCTCTCTCTCTGCATCACGTGGTTATTTAAATAAATAAAATCAAACATTTTACCATTGTACTGTACATTGTTTTACCTTCAGGTTCCTCTTCCACAGTTTGCAATGGCTGAGTTGGCTGATTCTCTTCTGGTTGCTTCAGTTCATCGGACTGTAAACTCTCACTAGCCTCTGAAGCAGCAGCAGCCAGTTTCATTTGTCTGTAAAATATATGGATATTTTTATTTTTAATGTCTTGAATTCCAGGTCAAATGTCCACCTTTTTCTGCAGGTTTCTAGATTTTCACTCTTAAATAATATAAATCATCAAATCACTCCATCTAATCCTTGCCAGGCTGATAAATAACTCTCTTATTTACTGTGTAGTTTTGATCTGCTTCACCATATTCCATTCTATTGTTTCATGCAAATTTAAATGTTACTTTAATTTGCTTAATCCTTTCAAGTAATCCAATGTTAAGGTCACAGAGAGCTGGAGTCTATCCTGGCATCAGCATCAGGATTGCGGAAGGAAAACAGAATGCCTGATCAAAGGTCCAGAAGGACATTGGGAAAATTTACTAAAGTAAAAAAAGGATGGGTTGGAGAGAGGATGAGTATTCTCCTGATGGGAGGTAATAGCATTAACCACTGCTAGCTCAGTTTGATTCGGTTTAATGTTATACAAAGTCCTTACATTAACAAGTCTAGAGTGCTGACAGACTTAAAAACAGCATTGTTAAAACAAAACATGACAAAAAGAAACTGCATTTTTGTACATGGAAAATGTACAAATATAAAGCAGGAAATGGTGCCTCACTGGTGCGTCATGGAGAACTAGAACCACATTGGAAAACTGAAAGGTTCTTTATGGGCAGATGAGTTTGGGAAGTGGCAGAGCTTGTCATGTATGGTGCACTGGTGCTTGTGTCCTGGAAGTGCCAAAGATGGGAGCATAAAAAAAGAGATAGCCCTCAAGGACACTAAAGGACAGGCAATCAAAATAGCTCTAAGGTTTCATTATCCCATATTATAGAATTATGGTGAAAAATTGCTGCCCTCATGCAGTGATCTCTCTCTCTCTCTCTTTGATACCCTGGTGTAGCCCTTCTTCTTCCATACTGGCATTCTCTGCCTTTACTGCTTTTTCCTTTCTGGAAGTAGTGCCAGTTTCTTACTCTACTGCTTTCTTACTCCATGCTTTACTTTTTGCTAACTCCTGGATAACCAAAAAAGGAGCAGGCTTTCAAACTTCCAAGAAAATTCAGAAAAAGATGGGAACTGTAAGACTTCTTAATTATAGAAAATGATTTATTAACAAAATATAAATTCAAAAAGGCAAACAAAATGAAGAATGAATATGAAAGAAAATGCCTAAAAGACAACAAATGCAGAAATCTAATGCATTAAGCCAAGCAAAAGTCCATAACCAAAAAACAATAATATTTTAAAAATCCGAAATCCAAGATGATAGCTGACGAACAGAAGTATTTTTTAAATGTTCAATTGAATTTATTAAAAGCAAGTAACATTCCATACAAGCAAGACAAACTTGACAAAACTAAGTTCAAATCAACCCCTACCCATGAGAAAGAGAGCTAGACCAAAATACAGAGTAAAGTTTTAAGTGTAGGAACAAAAAAAAAGGGGGAAGAAAATCCTTTTCTTATATTCTAAAATGTTATTGATTAAATCCTGCCAGGTTTTAAAAAGTTTTGCACAGATCCTCTAAGTAAGAATTTTTTTTTTCCAGTTTCAAATAGTATAAGACATAATTTACCCACTGACTTAAAAGATAGATAGATAGATAGATAGATAGATAGATAGATAGATAGATAGATAGATAGATAGATAGATAGATAGATAGATAGATAGATACTTTATTAATCCAAGGGGAAATTCACATTTAAATTCACATAAAAGAGGTGGGGTGAGATTCTTTCAACTGAGCATGAGAAGTCTACGTACTAGTAGTGTAGTAAAGGAAACTACAGTTTGTTTGTCTTTCTCCACTTTAAGCCTGTCTGGAGTACAACCAAACACAGCTGTTAATGCCTTCAGAGTGATTCTGACACCAAGGCTGTCTGAAAGGTGATGAACAGAAGTATTAACTACTGTCACAGAGGTTTGCTGTCAAGGGCCCTGCCCCCTTAGGCTCAACATACTGACAGCAAGGAACATAACATAAAGAACAACTAAGACTAACAGTATCCGATAATGTATACAAAATATCAGTTAAGGAATATATAAAAAACAACAACATAATAAAAAATGTACCAAGAAATATTTAGGAAAAAATGACAAGAAAAACATTTAGCCAGGTGTTTTCTAAGAGTGGTGTGATTGTTGATGCAAGATGTGGAAATTCCAGCCTTTCAGGAATGGGCCCTCCTCAGACACCTTGTCGGAAGAGAATGGCCAGATGAGTTCAAACTAACAGAAAATTCACAGATACACAAAAACATCTCTTTTGAATAGTATTGTGAGGAAAAGCATCATTGAAAGCAAAATGTATTGGCATTTTACATGCTTGGGCTACAACAGAAAAAGAGCACAGAGAATTCCACTCTTGTCAGACAAGAACACAGAAAACAAGTCTACAGTGGATAGGTTAATCACCAAAACTGGACAGTTAAGACTAGAAAAATGTCACCTGTTCTATTAAATCTCAATTTCTGGTGCAACATACATATGGTACAGTCCAAACATGATTTTAAATAGCATTAATCTGTGAAGCAAGGCTGCTTTGTGTCAATTGTTCAGGCTGGCTAGGGTACTACAATGATTTGAGGAATGTTTTCCTGGCACGTGTTAAGCCTCTTAATACCAATTCAGCATTATTTTAGTACCACAGACTGCCTAAACATTTTTTCTTCACGAATAACTTTACATCTCTTTATGTCTAGCATACCCTGTTTTAAATGAATCCTTCCACTGTGATAATGCATAATGTTACAAAGAACCCATCATTGCAAGCTGTCTCCATAAATATGATAGTGACATCTTTTTCCTCCAATGGCCTGAAAAGTCCCCAGATTTCAATCCAATAGAGCAATTGTAAGATGAGGTGAGATGGGAGGTTTGTACCATGGACATATGGGTGAACAATATTGCAGGAACTGTGCGATATACAGAATATATGAGCAAGTGTATAGAATATTCAAGGCAAGCAGTTTCTTCCACATTTATGTTTTCCCAAGTATGACTTGTCATAAGGTACTCGCCATTTATCTATTGACACTTGACCTACATTAAGCAGTCACCAATAATTTCCATGAATATTTTAGTATTAAGACATCTAGTTTCATAGTGATTTCCCCTGAGATCAAATTGCCTGTTTAATATTGAATTTCCTAGAGACAGCTTCGTTTTTTTCCTTGATGAAATCTATAAAGTTTTAGAAAGAAAAATTTTCTAATTAATTTCCTACAGACCACTTGCCTAGTTTTGTAATGAACTTTATAGTATACATATCTAGAATTCGAATGATTTTTTTACAGAATACTTGGGCACTTGTGCAAATTAATTGAACATGAACCCTTTTTAAATTAAAGTTTAGCTCTTTCTAGGAAGAAAAATATTCAAAGCAACATTTTTGCAACACCTAACAGAAGTACTTACTCTATCTCTTTCTTCTCAATGAGTTTCTTTCTTCTGTCTTCCTGTAGTCTTTCTAATAGGGCAGCATCAATTTCACTTTATTTATCTCATATAATCTAGTAAGAAGATATTTTCCTATGAACAAAGTAAATTACATTATTACAGAAATGTTTTAAGTGCTTAAGTTTACATGATTCAACCATCATTTTACATATTGTCTTACTTTAGCATGCACCATCCCAAGACACTTTACAAGTTCAGATACACTGTGCAACTGTATAGTACTGTGTAAAGATCTTGTACACTTGTGAAATAATGCTGCACGGCATGAATGTGAATGAAATTTTGAATCTGAAAGTAATGTCATATGATATTTGATGACAGTTGTTATAGAAATGAAAAGTACACCCTATGGTTGCTAAAATAAAGTCTGTGATGTTATAATGATTTCTAAACAGTTCGGGCCCTAATGTTAATGATCTGCACATTCAGGCATATGGTAATGCTACTTAATAAATAGTTTTTTATTATTCAGTAAACTTGCTACAAAGTGTAACAAAAAACTTAAATTAACCCTTTGCCATGTTTTAGGCAGAATTGCACGCAGTGAAGTGTGGCTGGTTGTTCCATAGTTGCTATAGCTCCGTGGCAGACTTTGGTCTTATTTGCTTCTGTCTCTGCTAGTAATCCCAGACTGGCTTGATGATGTTAAGATCAAGGTTCTGTGGACCCATGCCCTCTGCTGCAGAATTACTTGTTCCTATTTTTACTGCCATAATTTTGATTATGTGTTTGGGGTCATTGTTACAATGCACAAATGAAGTTAGGACAGATAAGATGTCTCCCTGATGGTACTCCATGATGGTGAAGAATCTGCCTGTATTTCTCAGCAGTGAGGTGGGGCATTGATTTTGATCAAATCACCAACTCTGTTTGCAGAAATGCAGCCCCAAAACTGTAGTGAACCTTGACTGAATTTCACTGTTGCCTGCAGACATTTATTAATGGACAATTTTCCAACCCTCCAGGAGACAAACTGCCTTGAGTTTGATTTATTAGTCCAGAGCACATGCTGCCATTTTTCAACACCCCTGTTCTTGTTTTTTATTATTTCCTTTTGCAACTCTTCTTTACTGCAGATAGGTGTACCAGATAGCCAGTGGTTTCCGTCATTTCAGAGCTGATAGTGGTGCTGTGGACATCTACTGATTTTGAATGGTTGTAAGCTTAATGTATGTCTTGTTTGTTGCAATTAGTTTCTGTAGCCAAACACTGTATTTCTGCTCCTCAACCTTGCTGGCTTGCTTGTGCTTCTGCAGAGCAGCTTGATTAGCACATAGGGAAACACTGTGAAATTTCTGCTTGCAAGACCTTGAAGATGCAGGGTGACCAACTTGTGTCTTGTCTCTATGCTGACTTTTGCTATGGTGCTAGATTTGCAGTGTTACAGGTCAAATGTTAAAGAACTTATTTGTTTGCAAACCGGTGTATGCTCCATTTTGTTTGATAAATTGCTTCTTACTCATTGCATTATTTAAAATATTGATTTAGAGAGAGCTGACGAAGATATTAGAAATAGTCTAGGCAGGCAATCTACTTCATTAGACTGGAGTAACCAGAGGCCAGAATCTAAGCTACTAATTCAAAAGAAGCAAAAGAAATTGAAAAAGTAAAGAAAAATGCAGCATGCTGCCTTCAATGCAAAATCCAATTCTTACTGCTAGTTAAAGATCAATATGTAACAAGAACCTGAAGTCTCCATGCTTTCTGTACTATTGCACAAATGTGCTGAATGTTGCTTCTTTTTTTTGGTTAACATTCTATCCTTTCATTCATCTTCTATCCATTTTTAATCCTGGTAATCCAGTCACAGGGTCATAGGTGCTGAATTATATGCAAGGAGCATAAGACTGAAAGCAGCCAACGCAAGATGGTTGTCTGTCCTCTCACACTACCAAACTCAGTCTTACTGCTCTTTTTAACATCACCCGTTAACTTCATAAGAACGTCTTTGAAATGTGGAAGGAAAAACGTCTGGGAGAAATGTGAAAACTCAATGCCGCAAATGACCAAGTATGCTCTGAAATATCCAGTAATGCACCTGTTACATTTTGTACACTTTTTGTTATATTAATGCATTGAGTTAATAATTTTATTTTTTAAGAAAAAACACTATGATTTGTATTTCTGGCCTTTAAATTCACCAGTCTGACTTTAGTGGAGTCAGAACTTCCCCCAGTAGCAGTAACCAACCTTAGATGGGATGCCAGTCCAGGACAAGGAACACTTGCACACACAGGTATATATCGGGCCATTTAAGAGTCTCTGACTATAACAGACTACACATCTTTACATAAAGACTGACACTGTGTGACTGTGGCTTCCTCATGTTCAGGGCTGTTATGCACGAACAAGTTTTCTATGGGTTGACAACTTCACTCCCAAACACCAAAAGCTTTTCTTTGCTTTTTTCCTGTAAACTATGTCACCTTAGATTTCTAAACTAAAGTAAGTTAACAAATGGTGTTAACCAACAGTATAATCCTTCAGTGTATTTTGTTGTTATTTGTGGTTATTGTGCTTAATATTTTCTTTAAACTACTGTAAATTACTTTTGCCATTATGAAAAATCAGATTGAGGAGTGACAACAAATATTAATATAACTTCTGAAAATAAAAATTGTTCTTTTTTTGCAATATGTAAAACTGAGCAGAATACAATTTTAGATCAGTATTTTTGTGGTGCAAAATCAGAAATTGGGCGGCATGGTGACACATCGCTGCCTCACAAGTCCAGCATCCTGTGTTTGAATCTATGCTCCATTGTTGTGCATAGAGAGTCTGCACTCTTATCCAATGTTTTCCTCTGGACTGTGGCGTTCCTGCCTCATCGTTAAATATGTGTTGGTTAGGTTAAACACTGAAACTAAACAGGCCCTGTAGCTGTTTGCATGAATGGACTCTGTGATGGACTAGCATTTCGTCAAGGAATATTTCCCACCATTTGCCCGAGGCTGCTTGGACTGGTTGCAGCTCCCTGTAACCTTGAATTGGATTAAGTGGGTTTGATATAGTGATATAGTAAGTTTAAATATAGATCTCAGCAATGGAGTTGTTTGGAGAAAGTAGGTAAATTCTGGTAATTAGGTGACATTAAGTGCAGATGGAGTTACAGGTGCAGCAATGACAGACAGGGCGACAGGTGCATAGAAGCCTTTGTAAGCACTGCCACTATATACACTTCTTCTAAATAAGTCTTTCTAGTATTAAGGGGAAAATTTTATGAAAACGTTATGAGGAATAGTATGCTCTGTGAAAGTAAGACATGGCCAGTGAATGTGGAATATGAAGCAACATAGAACAGAGCAGAGGTAATGATCAGGTGTATGTGGGAAGTATCAGGCAGGGAGAAAGAGAAAGAGAGAGATTAATATCAAGTCAAGAGAAAAAGTTGGTGTGGAGGTGATAGGTGTTATGCTGAGGACAAAAAGACAAAAATGTTTTAGTCATAAGGATGATTAGGTGAAGAGGTGCACCATGATGGCGGTGGAGGAGATGATGACAAGAGGGAGGCAGAAAAGGTCATGGTTGGAGGTGGCATTACATTATATGAAAATAATAGGTCAGAACTGCAGAAAGTGGAGGAAAAAGATATATGGGCAACCAGCTACAATGGGCAAGACTGTGAAACAGCAGTTGAACCTGTAATGATGACTTAATATTAAAATTACATTTTTTTATATAATGAGTATCAAGCACCACACATTTTACTGACAGATAAAAACAAATAACTACCATCATCTTCTGTGTTTGTGAGAAAGAAAACACTGTCTGGCAGAATTCCCCTTTCCTGCATTGATATCCACTGCTCTTTTGTGTTTGGGAAGTTGTCTAGCACCCATCCACCTGAAGGAGGATCAGAATGTCTCTCACTGAGAGCCTGAAAAATAAAACCAGAACAAAAGTCGCCTTAGGAAAAGAGCTAGGAAATCATTAATTATTCTGCATTTTATAATTACCAATAATAAATAAAACAAGACAAAATAAAGATGACTATGTGCACATCATATTAATGTGCAAATGTATTAAACTTGAATGAGACATTATATACTATTATTTTGTTGACCTTTGAGTTATATGTATGTCTTTCTGGATGCAATTGGGAGTATCCAGACTTGGTAGGGAATTCATAGTTGCTAATAAGAAGTTTACAGAAGAATTTTTGACTTTATACTGTATGTCATGTATTTCCTGAGCTACATGCTTCAGACCAAAACATTTAATCAAAAATTTAAAAATGAACAGGACTGAAATTAAAGGAAATAGTAAGCAATACTGGATAACTTCCGGTCGCTACACTGTAGCAGACCTCTCGGTGCATCTCTCCGTGTTTTGTAACTGCTTGTTGTTCTTAATTCGTGAAAAATTGTTTCTTTTTGTTTTCTTTTACTAGTTTGCAAATAGTCATTTCTATAAAATGCTTTATAACATTTGCGAAAGTTTCTTACTTTTGATCATTATCGCCTTTGGAATCCAACGGGACACTAACGCTCTACCTGCATAGGAAATCCCAGGTGTGTGGCCAGCACTGTTCTTCTACAGCCGGGATGCGCTGCTATCAATGAGACCAGCTACCAGTTACTCCCCGTGTACTACCAATATACCAGATGAATTAAAATCTTTGAAACCCAGAAAGAGAAGAAAAAGAGGTGGGACTATGAGTACATCTGAGATGGAGAAGTTTTAAAACACCTTTGCCAACTATCATTGTTAGCAATGCACAGTCCTTGCAAAATAAACTGGACGAGCTGAGAGCATCTGCGCGATACCTCCACGAGTACCGTGAAAGCTGTCTGATGTGCTTTACGGAGACCTGGTTTAAGAGTACAGACTCGGATACAGCAGTTGAAGTAGATGGATTTGTTTGTGTACGGCAAGACAGAAATCCAGCGTCTGGTAAGCAGACGGGTGGTGGGGTCTGCCTTTACATTAATAAAAGGTGGTGCAAGAATATCACTGTAAAAGAGTGCATCTGCACGCTGAATATTGAACTACTCACTGTCGGACTTCGCCCATACTATCTACCATGGGAGTTTAATCAATTATTTGTGACAGTCGTTTATATACCGCCGCATGCTGATGTTGGAGCTGCAGCTGAAACGATTCTTGAAACTGCTCATAAACTAGAAACCAAATCACCTGGTTGTTTCAAACTTGTGATGGGTGATTTTAATTTATGCAATCTGGAGTCAGTATTACCAAATTACCATCAGTATGTGAATATTAATACTAGAGGGGACAAAACTCTGGACAAGTGCTATGGAAACATCCCTGGTGCCTACATATCATATCACAGAGCAGCCCTGGGTGCGTCTGACCACATCATTATTCATCTGCTTCCGAATTACAAACAGAAACTGAAACAAGAAAAAACAGCCAAACGAATAACACAAGACCTTTTACAAGGACAGTGTAGTGGGACTGTAGGAATGCTTCTCCTGTACAAATTGGGATGTGTTGATATCCTCACAGTCACTGAATGAGGCCACTTACACTGTCAGTGAATATATGAAATTCTGTGAGTCTATGATCATTAAAGAAAAAACTGTCAGGTGTACCCAAACAGTAAGCCATGGATCACTAAAGAGTAAAGAGGTTAAAGCATTACTATTGGAAAAGCAACATGCACATCAAGAAAATAAGATAGAAGATAAGCTGTAATTTTACAGCAAAGGATTAACAGGTTAATTAAACAAAATAAAAAGATGCATGGGGAAAAAATCAAGAGGTGGTTTAATGATAACAATCCAAAGCAGGTCTGGAAGGGACTAAAAACAATTACAGGACTGGGCTCTAAAAAGAGTGTGAATTTTCCAGCTGACAAAGACCACAAGCTTTTAGCAGATGAACTGAATAACTTTTTTGCCAGATTTGAAACAAGTGATTTCAGCACCCAGAATACAGAAATAAAGGAGATGCTTTATAAAAACACCAGAAATTCTGCTGTGATGGGGTTCAGGTTAACTGAAGTGGAGAAAGGCTTGCCGCAGGTTAAAACAAACAGTGCATTGGGACCAGATGGCATATCAAGTCGGCTCTTAAAGTCTTGCTCTAAGCAGCTCTCTCCAGTTTTTCATTTGCTTTTTAACTGGTCTCTGACCTGTGGTATTGTACTTAATCTGTGGAAACAATTAATCATTACCCCTGTATTTAAGGTTTCTAGGCCAAGCTGTTTAAATGACTACAGACCAGTGGCACTAACCTCTATCCCAATGAAATGCTTTGAACATTTGGTGAAAAACATTTTAATGACAGAGACAAAGTCTTTTCAAGACAACAATCAATTTGCTTACTGTGCAAACAGAAGTGTGGAAGATGCTCTGCTTGTTATCTTACATCAAATCGACACCTTTCTTGATCAGCCTGGTTCATATGTCAGAGCACTATTTTTGGATTTTTCTTCAGCGTTCAACACCATACAGCCTCATATACTGATTGGGAAATTGAACAGTATGAATATAAACCCATTTATTACACTATGGATTCAGGACAGTTAAAGTACGGGACACTTTTTCAATAGTCATTCATTCAAACACAGGAAATCAGCAAGAGTGTGTCTTATCACCATTACTGTTTACTCTGTACACAAGTGACCTGAGACAGAACAATGACCACTGCTCCATTATCAAGTATGCTAATGATACCATGCTCATAGGACGCATATCTGGGGAGGATGAAAGCCACTATCTAAATCAAGTGGACTGTATGGTAAACTGGTGCAATAAAAACTCTTTCACTCTGAATGTAAAAAAGACCAAAGAAATGATATTTGATTTTAAGAGAATGAAATCTGTATGTTTACTCATTGTAGTTCTGAGGGAGGAGATAGAAATAGTGACTGAATATAAATACTTAGGAACTTACCTAGATAACAATCTTAACTGGAATACTAATGCAAAAAAATATTCTTTAAATGCAACCAGCGCTTATTTCTCCTCCATAAACTATTTAAAGTAGACAAGGACCTCATGTTGTCCTTTTATCGCAGTCTGATCCAGTCTGTGTTCACTTACAGTTTCATTGCCTGGTTTAATAGTCTGACAAACCAAAACTCAAAAAAGTTCCAGCAGATTACGAAGTATGCAGCTAAAGTTATTGGGGCTAATGTACTGTAGATGGTTTGACTAGTGTGTGTCAGAGGGAAATGTTAAAGAAACTGGAAATCATCTCAACTGATGACAGACATCCATTACATGTAGAACTTAACTTCAGTAAATCAGGAAGGATAGTCGCTTTGAAAACCCACACAAATCGCTGCGGAAATTCCTTTCTTCCTTGTGCCATTCGACTTTTCAATAAGAAATATTGAAGATAATGATTAAGGTTTTGATATATATCCTGTAATCTTTTTTTTTGGTGTAAATATGCATTATCTAACTGCCTTACCTTAACCTGTCTTGTTTCTATTTGTTTGTTTTATTTCATTCTGTCTGTTATTAGATGCAAATGAGAAGGCAAATTTCATGTTTTCTTGTGTAAACATGACTAAATAAAGAAACCTTAAACCTTAAAACCTTAAACTCATTCCTTAACAGACAAAAGTGGCTAGCTCCAGAGTAATCTGGAAATACTGTAGCTGCAGAACAATTTTAGAAATATGCCTGCATTGTTTTCTTTATGAAGAAATGATATAGAGTTATTGAGAATTTCTTTTTTATATGAATAAAGGACAGACACTTAAAGTAGCACATATGAATCTATATAAGAATCTTTCCATATATCTTATAGTTTTAAAATAGAAAAGGGTTTGTATATGTTCATCACTAAGTAGCTGGGGTATTCACAGAAGATGTTTGAAAAAATTAGATCAGGCAATTCAGACTATCAAGTGTACTTGATTAGCTAATAGCAAAGTAGTCCCAATATCTCATCTAATGTAGAAGCTTTTTGAAACTGTCAAGACTTCCAACTCAACTTTATGACCCTTGTGAAAAATGTGGTGGATGGATGAGCATACCAGCTGAGATTGATAACTGTTCTTCCTGCTGTTTCGTGTTTTCATTTGCTTGTTTTTTGGATTTTAGATTTGCTTGAATAAACATTTGTCTATTACTATAATCAATGGAGCACTGACTTCTTATAAACACTGGGGGACAAAAAATATCAGCTATAATATAAATAATAATTTGATTTGGTTGCATTAAACCTACCACTGACATTACTTTACTGGTTGAGTTAAGAGATTTGTGGTTGGTTTTGAAATATTCAATAACAAGAAGCTGTATTAATGCATTTATGTAAAAGAAACATTAAAAACTCAGATATATTTGAGAAGTGTGGCCTTTGATATACAACAGAGTGCATGATTTGAATACTGGCTGAAAGGCATTGTATGCAGCTTCAGAGTTTTTTTTATTATTTTTTTTAATTTAGAGGAAGTATTCATGCAATTTAAAATATCATCAAGCAAAGAACTTAACGTCACATTTTGAGATTATGTTCTGCTAACCAGTTTATTACAAAGACCTACATTAAATTTTTATGTTTATGGGGTTGTTTTTACAAGTATTGTCTGTAACAACAGATAAACCGAAATGCATCTGGCATAGACTTTTCAACTCAGTTTTACCAGAATGACTTTCCTCTAGCATCACTCCAGGTTCTGGGGGCAAATGTCATAATGTCTCCCCATAAACAGTGCCTATGCTACTATCTGATCTGCATTTATGGCGCACTTTATGGTGTTAACAGTCAGCTGTGCATTATTGGAGGTACATGCCGTACATTGGTCCCTTTGACTGCTCTCGTTTGCTGGAAGGTCAGCATGGAGGGGCTGCTCTGCCCATGCTCCTACCTCTGTTGTTGCAGCTAGCAAGCCCATACCTGACAATTTAAGGTGGAACCACATGCTGAGTAATACTCTGCAAT
The DNA here is from genome assembly GCF_900747795.2 of Erpetoichthys calabaricus. Taxonomy (NCBI): domain Eukaryota; kingdom Metazoa; phylum Chordata; class Cladistia; order Polypteriformes; family Polypteridae; genus Erpetoichthys; species Erpetoichthys calabaricus. The sequence goes on along the minus strand of NC_041396.2, from coordinate 187,695,529 downwards.
TTGTTTCAATAAAGTTTAACAAGAAAACATCAGTTTTTTCCTCCAAGCCTTTTTGATTTTTCCTTTTCACCAAAGTTTGTGCTGACTTTGTGATTGTTCTTCCAAAGTTTTAACCTCAGCTTTTTCAGGATTGCTCTTCCTGTTTTCTCTAAAGTACAGTACTCTAAATTGGTGACAACAACAGCTATTTGGTATGATTTGTTGCCTTAATCAATTTATTTTTTATTTTTTAATTTTTTTATTAATTTTATTGTAATCATTCCTACAAATAGATCAATTTTTACAAAAAATAGGATTGAAAACAAATCAAACCCCACCCCTGAGAAGGAGAGCATGGCCAAAGGAGTAATACTTGAGGCTTGTAAACATACCTAAATTGTTGAGTTTAATAGGGCAAAAAAGATAAATGGAGAAGGAAAAGAAATGCAGAAATAATTATTTCATCTTATTCTAAAATATTATTGATTAGATCCTGCCAGGTTTTGAAAAAATTCTGTACAGATCCTCTAACTGAGAATTTGATTTTTTCCAATTTCAAATAATATAAAACATCGGTTTCCCACTGACTTATAAGAGGAGAGTTAGGATTCTTCCAATTTAACAAAATAAGTCTGCATGCCAAAAGTGTAGTGAATGCAATCACAGTTTGCTTGTCCTTCTCCACTTCAAATCCACCTGGAAGAACACCAAACACAGCTATTAATGGGTTAGGAGGGATTGTGACACCAAGGCTGTCTGAGAGGCACTTAAAATTTTGGTCCAAAATGATGTTAATTTGGTGCATGCATGCTTGTATGTTTGCTGCCCAGTAATAAAACTGAAAATTAGGTAGAGCCATGCCACCTTCTGCCTGAGGTCTTTGTAGGGTCGCTCTTTGGATACGTGAATGTTTTGAGTTCCAAATAAATGAGGTTATGGTTGACTCTAATTGCTTAAAAAATGATTTATTGATATATATTGGAATGTTTTGAAATAAAAAAAGAAACTTAGGAAGGATATTCATCTTAACATCTTAACTTCCGGCTAGAGTGAGATGAAGGGTTGACCAATCTATGCAAGTCTTGCTTAATTTTTTCCATACAGACGGCGAAATTTTGTTGATAAAGAGCTTTATGTTTACTTGTGATGTTTACCCCTAGGTATTTCAACTGATCTGCTATGGTAAAAGGTAGGGTGTCCAATCTAATATTATATGCTTGTGAATTCACAGGAAAGAGTATACTTTTATTCAAATTAATTCTGAGACCAGAAATCTTTTGAAATTCTGTAAGTGCTGTTAAAACTGCAGGCACAGTGTTTTCTGGGTCTGATATAAGTTAAACCATATCATCTGCATAGAGAGCAATTTTCTGTTCCAGTCCTTCTCTGATAATCCCCTTTATCTGATAAGAATTTCGACAGTGGACCGCCAGTGGTTCAATGGCGATTGCAAACAGCAGTGGTGACAAAGGGGATCCTTGTCTGGTGCCATGTTCTAGTTTAAAGTATTCTGAACAAATGTTGTTAATACAAACTGAAGCTTCTGGATTGGTATACAGTAGTTTGATCCATGCACAAATATTCGGGCCAAACCCAAATTTCTCCAATGCAGTGAAAAGGTAGTTCCATTCAATCATATCAAATGCTTTTTCTGCATCCAATGATAATAATATCTCTGGGGTGTTTGACTTTGCTGGTGAATATATTACATTAAACAGGCGTCGAAGATTGGAAGATAAACGTCGGCCTTTAATAAATCCAGTTTGATCCTGTGATATTACCGAAAGCAGCACTTTCTCCATCCTTCTAGCTATAATTTTTGAGAATATCTTAACATCATTATTCAGAAGTGAAATTGGTCTGTATGATGCACATTGTAACAAGTCCTTATTTTGTTTAGGAAAGACGGTGATTAATGCTTGACGAAAGGTTTGAGGTAGAATTTGATTGTCTCTAGCTTCTGTAAATGTTGCCAATAAGAAGGGAGCTAGCTGAATGGAGAATTTCTTATAAAATTCTACAGGGTAGCCATCAGGGCCTGGTGATTTCCTGCCTTGAAGTGACTTTATAGCATCTAGTAATTCTGATAGGGTCAGAGGTTTATCCAGTTCTTCAGCACTAAAAGTATCTATTTGCGGTATCTGTAATGTATCCAGAAATGCATTAGATTGTGTGTTGTCTTCTTTAAACTCAGTAGAATATAAGGTTTTATAGTAGTCTCTAAATGTGTGTATTATATTTTTCTGGTCGATAATTTCATCTCCATTCGTGTTGGTGATTACTGGGATTGCATTGCGAACTTCTTGCTTGTGGATTTGTTGAGCTAAAAGCTTATTAGCTTTCTCTCTGTGTTCATAGTAATGATGTCTTGATTTATAAATAACTTGTTCAGTTTCTTCAGTTGTCAAGATGTTGAGTTCTGTATGCAGAGCCTGCCTTTTCCTATGAAGAGCCTCACATGCCTTAATCAATTTAAAGGAAAAATCTTTCACAGGGCAAGAAAAAAACCTATCTAGGATGTTAAAAAAACCCAGGCCCAAATCAGAAGATCTCCAGATTTCTCTTGTAGTATGAGATGTTTTTATTTATAATGTAACAATACAAATGAGGCTGACTGCCAATGGCATTTGTTATATAGAAGCCAAAGTAATCTCAAAAAAATCATCATTGCTTCTGTTAAGTTTGTAAATGGCATCTAAATTATCCTGTAAAATTTTGGAAAAATGTACCTTTGACAAACTGATTTTTTTGACCACAACAGAAAGCACTTTCTTCGGCAAAAGTCCAACACAGACTACCATAAAAATAAAAAGGATGGTAGGAGTCTCATGATTTATTTAGGGTTGATTTTCTGATAAACTGTCCTGGATGTCTCACTACCTTTGAAGTATGAATTTCATACTTAAACATTCAAGAGAAGAACATCAGGCCCTCTAGTTGTTATTGCAGATGAGCTGAAACATGACAATGATCACAAACAGTGTAGCAAATCCACATATCTTTAGAATGATCTTCCAGTTAGTGCAAGGGATGTCCCACTGATCTGTACATTTTAGTCCGGGTAGACGATCCACAATTTAAACACAGAAAAACCTAATTTGTGCTTCTTGTCTGGCAGTTTATGCTGTAAAAACATGTTTTGCATTTGTCATAATCAAATCGTGACATTTATTTTGACTATTACTAACCCTTGTCCATTCTTTTTCTACTCTGTATCTTGCTGTGGCAGTTGAACATAGATTATTATGCTACAACCCTTTAGCATTAATGATGGCAAACACATCATCAGACTGTCACACTCATATGCTTGGGAAACAGTGGATAATAGGTTAGTCTAATTTGTGCAAACTTTGAATTTACTTTCTCCAAAATACTGTGGACCTCATTTTATTCCAGTTACATTGTTAATTCAAGGTTTTGCTTCCACCATCTCTAATGTCAACTGCTCATATCATATCTTTTATTAGCTTAACGTCTACTATATTTCAAAGTTTTGCTTTGTTTATTCAACTGACTTTTCCTAAATTGCAACTTTGGGAGTGTTGTGAATTATTACTGCTAATCTTGAACATTTGTTATGAGTTTCTTTAAAATGTTAGTGACATTTCATTTATTTTTGTGGGCATTGTCATCTTGGATTATTTTGCTGTGGCATCAGCCATCTTGTTTACTGTTTCAATGCAGTTTGCCAGAAGTGATTTGTGTTGCATTATTTGTGATATCACAGCTGCCGAAGATATTTAAGATGGTGATGTGCAACACTTTGTATTCTGTCTTTAGGCTAATTCACAAACAAATTAAATCCAAATAAGAGAGCTGAGCAACAATAGTTAGAAATCAATTCGAGGCAGCTCACAGCTTGCACAGAGGCAGAAGACTGACCCTACAGCTGCAGGGTTATTGGGCCCTGTTCCCTTAGATTCAGCATACAACAAACAAGGAACACATTCAAAAGAATTTATAGAACCATTTATAGAACCATATATAACAATAATAATAATTAGAAACCCAAAACACATCAAATGAAAATAATAAACAACAGGAACTACATAATCATTTACATAGAAAAATAACCAAAAAGAATCCAAAAATAAAAAAGAAAATAACACAATAAACAAACTTAGCAAAATAAAACAGGAACAGAACCATGGCTGAACTCTAACAGTATTAGAATAAGAGGGTTTGAAAATGTATAAAAGGACTTTTTAACATTTTTTATATCATAAAAATTTTATTTTTAGGCAGGCTTATAAAATGCTGTTTTTATGCAGTACCTTATATTAGTCTGTACTCCTATCAGTGAGATTATAAGGTAAACACTTGTGGTAATGTGAGGAACCACAAAAAATACAGTAGATACTGAGAAATATTTGCATAAAAATAAACAAATGTACAAACCTGAATGTAACAACTTAAACAAGTATATTTCAACTTAAAAGTTTTGATAATAACATTATAGTGTTGTTATAAATATATCCTGAACCAAAAAGGCCAAAAATCTAAAAAAAAACCCTTCTCAACTTCAAACTGCTTTTGAATTAAAGACAGGACTTTTGACAAATGAATTAAGTTGAGAAGTGGATCTTCAGTTTAAATGCATGTTTACGTGTATGTGCATGTTCTTTCCTCGTTCACGAGTGTGTTTTATGGAAGTGGTTTATTTAAAAGTATTTTAGTAAAAATACATGGTTGGGATGGTGCGAGTAAATGAATGGATGACTTTGAATGTGGATTATATCTATCTACAGTAATCCCTCCTCCATCGCGGGGGTTGCATTCCAGAGCCACCCGCGAAATAAGAAAATCCGCGAAGTAGAAACCATATGTTTATATGGTTATTTTTATATTGTCATGCTTGGGTCACAGATTTGCGCAGAAACACAGGAGGTTGTAGAGAGACAGGAACGTTATTCAAACACTGCAGACAAACATTTGTCTCTTTTTCAAAAGTTTAAACTGTGCTCCATGACAAGACAGAGATGACAGTTCTGTCTCACAATTAGAAGAATGCAAACATATCTTCCTCTTCAAAGGAATGCGTGTCAGGAGCACAGAATGTCACATAGATAGAGAAAACAATCTCTAGCAAACAAATCAATAGGGCTGTTTGGCTTTTAAGTATGCGAAGCACCGCGGCACAAAGCTGTTGAAGGCGGCAGCTCACACCCCCTCCGTCAGGAGCAGGGAGAGAGAGAGAGAGAGAGATAGAGAGAGAGACAGAGTTTGTTTTTCAGTCAAAAATCAATACGTACCCTTCGAGCTTTTAAGTATGCGAAGCACCGTGCAGCATGTCGTTTCAGGAAGCAGCTGCACAAAAGATAGCAACGTGAAGATAATCTTTCAGCATTTTTAGACGAGCGTCCGTATCGTCTAGGTGTGCGAACAGCCCCCCTGCTCAATCCCCATACGTCAGGATCAGAGAAAGTCAGCGCAAGAGAGAGAGAAAAGTAAGCAATCTAGCTTCTCAGCCATCTGCCAATAGCGTCCCTTGTATGAAATCAACTGGGCAAACCAACTGAGGAAGCATGTACCAGAAATTAAAAGACCCATTGTCCGCAGAAATCCGCGAACCAGCAAAAAATCAGCGATATATATTTAAATATGCTTACATATAAAATCTGCGATGGAGTGAAGCCGCGAAAGGCAAGCGCGATATAGCGAGGGATCACTGTATATGACAATGTGAGTTTTTTTTTTTACATTGTGTGCCGTTGTCCTGCGCTGGTCACCTACTGTGGCTGTTGAATCATAAAATTTCTTGCCTCCTTTTTTACTGCTGTAAATCAGTAAACAGTTAAAAATGCTGTTTCCTTTTGCACTATGGTCACAATGAAGATTTACCTCATTAATTGCTTTTTCCAATACGTCTGTATATAGGTCAGGAGACAAATTAAGGGGCACAAGCATTGCATCTCTAATGGCCTGCTGCACTACAGCCTGGACTTCAGGATGTTCTTCATTCAACTCTGTATCTGTAATTACATATAAAAAAACAGCTGATTGCTTATTTGATGTATTGTCAGTAAATTAGAGTATATTATTGGAATATTACAATATAAAAGCTAATCAATTATTCAGAATAAATTGGAAGGCAAAATGATACATAAATATCAATTCAGTATAGTGAAAATGTCTAATTTTTGTGTTTCTTTATAAAAGCACATTCAATATACATAGCTTTTTTAAAAGTATTGTGGTGGAGTTGTTAGGAGCCAGAAAGATAAAAGTGTATAGAATGTTAAAATCCTACTATTACTTATTGTGTGGCTCTTGATTTTACTCATTTTAGTCATCATCCGACTCTTTATGGATTTTACTCTTTATGGATTTTAGGGGGGCTCTACAAAATCCATGATGTAGTCAGAATGGCACTGAATTTATCATATGGAAAGTAGGGCCTTCATTATAATGGTGTGAATTGTAGCCATCAAACAATCAGAAGATACATTTGAGAAGATGAGAAGACACATTTTCTGTATCATCACACTCAGTTTAAAGTCTACAGGTGTATTCATATTGCAAGAATTATTGCTAGCATCATAACACAACCCTTGCAAAAAAGGAAAACAGAGCAGTGAATCATGGCTCATGTCTGTTTCTGTTACCTTGTTCTGTCTTGGTTGCATCCGAAGAGGCTACAGACGAAGATTCTTGCAGCTCAGAAGTGCCTTCAGCACTCACCGTGGATTCTTCTGCTATAGTTGATAATACAGAGCATACATTAATAGTCAACATACAATGGTGTAGAACATAAAACTTTGTAAACAGCATCAAATCTTAAGTGTATGCATTGCTGACAGTTACTATTATGTGTATCTGATAAGCAGGATCATGCAAACCTCATGGAAACTTCATGGATTTGATGGATAACTTTTAAGTGTGTATTTCAAGACAAAAGCTGAAAAACTTGATTGTGTGAAGGTGAACACTGAGATCTAACAGCTGCAGTTCAGTTATAGTTGCTGCTAGGTTCCAGTAGAGAAGAATTAAAAGCCTCAGAGACCCTGTTCGTCTGAGGTGGTAACTGGGAAATATCACCCCCAGTAAAGGCAAGATGGTTACAAGCTATTTAGGCTCGAAATCTGGTCTTTTAGCTCACTGTTTTTTATGCTTAATGGTGGTTTGCAGAAGAGCCACTGAGGTTATTACAATAAGTCTATATCTGTGAAAAGAGTCCTGACTCCCACACGTAACATATCTTTATTTTTTAATTCTGTTATGCATCATAAAATATGTATAGCTCATTTTGTTTAAGAAAAATTACTGTAATTGACCAAATGCAAAATGTATTTGATGTGTAAATTAGAAAAGAGTAAATTAACTCTGCTACATTTGTTTCCTTAGGTTTTGTATGAGATGCTTCAATTTAAGAGTATACTCTCATAATGTAACTTGCCCATTTATACTTCTCTAGACTGACTTTTTTCATTAAAAACTACCAAAAAATGATTTTCCTTCTTTTTTCTCTCTGTCATTCAAGTCTGAAATGCTTCGCAGTCACCTGATTTTAACATTTAAAAGAGCTAATTCATTATGAATCATAGAGATTTTGTGGGACTTCTTTGCTTTTGAACACCTTTCCTGCCCGATACTCCTAAGCATGAACTAATTCTTATGTAACCTCATTAGTTTATTGTAATGTGTATTACTTTCATTCAAAACTAGAAAATTTTTAATTAAATTTACTGGAAGCTCTTCCAATATAATTAAATCAGTCATCTTTCATAATACTTGTTAACATATAGGCAGCCTATTGTGTACAATTTATATGTCAAGATTTATCTCAAGGACGCATGCCTTGTACCTTACTGTCCTAGGAAAAGCTATTTTAAGTTCTATCCATCCATTGTCAGTCTTACTTGGTTCACAAAGAAAGCAGCCTGTACAAGCAGCATCAATTGTAATGCACAAAGGTACCAGTTTATCAAAAGGTACACTGACTTACTTACCAGTATTCACACATATGAATTCTGTTTTGAGTGACCAGTTAACTTAAGATGCACATCTATGGGATGTGAAAAGAAAGCTGTAGTAACCAAAGAAAAACTTACCCAGACTCAGGGAGAATGTGCAAATTACACAAAGATGGTGCCCAGTCTGAAATTTGAGCCCATCCTCCTCAAATCATGAAGCAGCTGTATAAGGCCACGTTGGCCTTATACTTTTTGCACACTTTTTGCCTGTGCCAGAACTACTGAGTGTAAAAATAATGCACATACTTACATACTTATAAACTTTTGCTTAAGCATGTGGATTAGCTTGCGCACACTGTCAAACACATGAACACAGTGGAGGATGTGAAAAATCATGGCCTGCTTAGGGGACAAATAATATCCTTCTAAGACAGTGGTTCTCAAACTATTTTAGAATTTCTTGCGTGGCGGTCCCTTTTAAAATTGTTCGATGGCTCACGGACCCTTTTATTAAAAATTAAAAAATCAATATTATTTCAAGAAAATTGGGGGTGCCAAATACGTTGCACAAGGGTACCACATACCCACTGCGCAGCACTGCATAGGTACAGGCTGCTGTGAATAAAACATTTTTTGACAAACAATTATTTATTCAGAAAATACTACGTACATATTAGTTATTAAATTTAAGTTAAAATTTTAATGGGATGGATGCATCTGTTTTGCCTTAACCAGTTCTTCTATGTTTGGCTTTGTTTTGGCCAGTGCAACTCTCATATCATTTGTCATATCTAATCTGTTTCGAGATTTTGTTTTGATAGTAAGTGGTGTGGAAAAAGCCGTCTCACACTAATATGTGGTTGCGAATGGAATCAGCACTGACTTAGAGCCATCTTTGCAACATCGGGATATGACTGTGCCATTTCAATCCAAAAATCACTACAACACATTTCACGGAAAACATGTTTTGCACCCCCATCATTTATCAAATCAATAAACTGTTCTTGAATTAAATTGTCCTCTGAAGGCAGGTCACTAATGGAGAGTAGAAACGGGTTATTGATAAATCGTTGGTATTTTTCAAATTCTCGTAGGTCAGGAAAATAGTGAGAAATTTCTTTGCTAAGAATTGATACATGCTGTTTCATCACCTCAAGGACATTGCCATCGACGTTAAGCTCATTTTCATCAATATATGTGTTCAGCTGTGGAAATGGGGCAAAGTTCTTATTCTCTAACTTCCCATGCCGTAGTTCGAGCTTCATTTTGAAAGCTGTCAGTTTTTCATGACAATGGAGCACTGTGATATCTTTTCCTTGCAGCGCCAGGTTGATAGAATTCACAGATTCAAATATGTCGACCAAAAATGATAGGGATATAAGAAAACGGACATCGGAGAATTTTGCGTGCATGTCTGGTTTGGCATCTTGCAAAAAGTGCTGAATTTCTTCACGTAGTATGATAATGATAAAAATAATAAGGGCTGATTTGTGCCGAGCGATAACGGTGGGAAAACAATGCGGTGGCAGCGAATAACGGAACAACGGATTAGTCATTGGGTCTAGGTGGTGGGAGTAACGAAGGAGCTCAGTCACTTATTTCCTCTTGGATAGTAAAGATTAATAATTATAAAAATATAAATAGTATAAATATGCAATCATTTCTCACGGTCCCACCGAAACCGGGACTGCGGATCCCAGTTTGAGAACCGCTGTTCTAAGGGCTCCATTTAAAACAATGACATTGTTTCATATGGTTTTCTCACCTTCATCGCTAGTCTTTTGATCTGACGAAGCTCCAGTGCTTTGTTCACCTTCACCCTTTGCTTCACCTGTAATAGCAGGGTAAATATCATACAGTAAAAAGTTATTTTTGAGAAAATCTATCTGTCTATGTATCTAGTGTAGTGATTAAGGCTTTGGACTGCAAGTCCTGAGGTTGTGAGTTCAAATCCTGCCAATGGAATGAAGCAAGTCACTTCACCTGATTGTGCTACCACTGGGAAAACAAAAGAAATGCAACAAATTGTATCTCAAATGTTGTATGTCACCTTGGATAGAGGCTCTGGCATTTTGTGTGCTGCACACTAGAATATTCAATTAAAAAATTTCTACAAGATGACATTCAGATATATACCATGTGAGCTTATTTATACATAATACTATTAATACATGTGCAGTTGGCTAGGGCTGAAAGCTAAGAAGCTATGTTACCTTTACCTATATGCTGCAAAAAAAATCAAAATCATGAAAGTCACACTTGATTCATAACCCCTTTACTCATTTCACTGTTATGTCAACCCCCTTTTCCATTGCTGAGTGGGTGTGTAAGAGTAAGCCAAGAAACCTGAAACCTGAGCATATTAAATTTGCTTATGTTAGACAAACTATTCCAGTGCTTATAATCTTCATTTAAGTTGATAGAATGCATTGTGTTAAATGATCCACTATGTAGGGCTACAACAGAAGGACACTTCGGAGTACTATAACAGAATATTGCTGAATTAAACATTGTTTTACTCCCACAAAAGTAACATTACATTTTTACGGTTTTAAAATAAGCAAGTTAGTACAGAATGAGACAATTTGGAATATTCAACATCCTGAAAAATATTGCAACAATATTTAAAAAGTCTTTTAGCATAAAAATTTAAAAATGCAGACAGTCATGTTTACAAGAAGGACAAAAAAATTACCTTCTGCTTTGCTCTGTTCTTCTATTAATTTGTTTTTTACTGTTACAATTGCATTCCTTAGTGCATCTGTTCGAACAATTTCCAATGCTTTTGCTCTCTCCTCAGCAATCACAGGCAGCATTAGAGTTTCAACATCTAGAAGCTTATATTTTACAAGAAAATAATACATTTCACAATTTAGTGGAAAATATTTAAATTACTTTTTACATATGAAATATATCTTGCACAGTCAGTAAAGTACATTTAGATATGTTAAATGTAGTATCCATTTTGTTGATATGTTACAGTCTGGGTTTGTTCAATGTAAAATGTTTATTTTCCATTTTATTGTTATTTTTAGTACTAGGGTGTTGTACCGTGTTAGCCATTATGAATGTAGAGAAAAGCCAAGCAAAATGACACCTTTTATTGGCTAACTAGAAAGATTACAATATGCAAGCTTTCGAGGCAACTCAGGCCCCTTCTTCAGGCAAGATGTAATACAGAAACTGAAGTTTCCTATGTTTATATACATACTCTAGGACAAGAAACAACATTGGTAAATATTTAAATGAGAGATTTTGTATGTAAAAAATTAATAGATTCATTCAGGCTAGGGTTAATTTAGCAAGAGAGAAAAGAACAATGTATTGTCAAGATCTCTGGATAAGATAACTGTCCAACAAAGTCTTTTGAAGTTTGTAATGAGTTTTTTCAAAACAATGTGGATCTGTAGACAGGTTGTCTGTCATTCTGAGAGATGTAAACAGTCCTCATATCTGGCCATAAAACTCTTGTCTTTATTCAATCCATGTTGTAAAGTATTAAATTTTAGCATGAGTTTAACTTCCCATTCTTTTCTCTCTTGCTGTGTTTTGAAGTTGCCCATAAGCACTGTGACCAATTGTCCAATACTATGCATTATCACAAACTGCAAGAAGACCCAACAGATCTCTACAAAAAGGAACTAAAAAAAATAGTAAGTAGCTTTCCTCTTGACATCAGGGATCATGTAAACAGTTTAATTCCTGAGAACCCCAAAATGGGTTACTTCTACATGCTTTCTAAAATCCACAAAGAAGGGAACCCAGGAAGGCCTATAATCTCAGGAATTGGCTCCCTTACAGAAAATGTTTCAGGTTGGGTGGAGCAGATCCTTAAACCCCTCACCCGTAACACAACCAGCTACATCCAGGACACCACTGACTTCTTAAAAAAACTGTCTGCTTTAGGCCCCTTACCTGAGGGAACCTTACTGGCCACAATGGATGTTGAGGCACTTTACACTAACATCCCCCATGATGATGGCATATTGGCATGTGAAATGTACCTCAAACAACATGATTTACCCACAAAGTCAGTAATAGAAATGATAAAATTCACTCTGACACATAATCTATTCTCTTTTGGACAGGATTGCTACTTACAACAAATGGGGACTGCAATGGGATGTCGGTTTGCACCTCACTATGCAAATCTTTTTATGGCAAAATTGGAGGAAGATTTCATGTCAATGTGCATCGTAAAACCAATGTTGTATCTCCGTTACATAGATGACATCTTCATAATCTGGACTGCCAGTGAAAAGGACCTCCTCCATTTTCATAATGAATATAATTGTTTTCACCCCAACATAAAGCTGAAGCTGAATTACTCAAAAACAGAAGTCAGCTTCCTTGACACCACCGTTCAACTGAAAGACAACACCCTTGTAACTTCTATTTTTCACAAACCGACAGACAGACGGACCTACCTGAAAAATGATAGCTTCCACCCCAAGCATATAAGGCACTCCATTATTTTCAGCCAAGCAATACGGTACAATCGTATTTGCTCAGACCCAACAGACCGGGATCAACAACTGCAGGAGCTCAGACAAGATTTCATCAAACAAGGTTACACCCCAAAAACAACAGACACTCAAATAAGAAGAGCTACTGCCATACCTAGAGACAACCTTCTGGAATATAAAAACAAAGACAACAAGGATCGCATCCCCCTTGTTGTCACCTACAACCCACATCTTGAAACACTTCGAAAAATTATAAAAGAACTTCAGCCAATACTAAACAATGACCAAACACTGAAAAATGTATTTCCTGAACCTCCCCTCCTGGCATACAGACAACCACCAAACCTTCAACAATTAATTGTCCGAGGCTCCCTAAGTGAACCAACAGAAAATGGCACATCTCCATGCCTACAGAAAAGATGCAAAACATGTGCCCACATCTATGATACAGACCGTATAGTTATACCACACTGCCGACTTGAACATCACATCAAGGGATCATTTTCCTGCAGATCATCTAATGTAGTCTACCTAATTTTCTGCATGCAATGTCCTGACACTGCACTCTATGTGGGAGAAACTGGACAAACACTCCGCCAGAGAATGAACTTACACAGGTTCCACATTAAACATGGCAACACAGATGTTCCTGTGGCGGCCCACTTCAACAGCCATGGACACTGTGAGAAGGACTTTAAGGTCACAGTGCTTATGGGCAACTTCAAAACACAGCAAGAGAGAAAAGAATGGGAAGTTAAACTCATGCTAAAATTTAATACTTTACAACATGGATTGAATAAAGACAAGAGTTTTATGGCCAGATATGAGGACTGTTTACATCTCTCAGAATGACAGACAACCTGTCTACAGATCCACATTGTTTTGAAAAAACTCATTACAAACTTCAAAAGACTTTGTTGGACAGTTATCTTATCCAGAGATCTTGACAATACATTGTTCTTTTCTCTCTTGCTAAATTAACCCTAGCCTGAATGAATCTATTAATTTTTTACATACAAAATCTCTCATTTAAATATTTACCAATGTTGTTTCTTGTCCTAGAGTGTGTATATAAACATAGGAAACTTCAGTTTCTGTATTACATCTTGCCTGAAGAAGGGGCCTGAGTTGCCTCAAAAGCTTGCATATTGTAATCTTTCTAGTTAGCCAATAAAAGGTGTCATTTTGCTTGGCTTTTCTCTACATTGTTATTTTTGTAATTTTTAAAATAATTTTTCTAATGCTTTTCTTTTTATGTAAGTTTTGCTAATATTGTTATGTTTATTTATTATTAAACATATGCCAGGGTTTGTTTGCAGGTATATGTTTATTGTCCTTTTTTGTACCTTCTTTGTTTACTTTACATTATTATTTTTCATATTTTTATTATAATTATGTATTTTGTGTAATTATATATCCATGTAATTATTATTTAGCCTACTATCTAGGTATTCCATGTACTCCTGTGTCCTTAGTGTTTTGTGGGTAAAGTCCCAAGAGGTGGTGCCACCCTGATGTCACTGCTGATGGACCGTCCTCAACCTTTATATTCCAAATGTAAGAGTGGAGCCTTCAGTGATTCATCAACATTTTGAGAGTGCTGTTCTTCGTAAGTATTGATATTCTGGCTTCTTGGATTTTAGCTTCAGCTCTTGGATTTCAAAAGCTGTATTGTGAATTATTAGGCAAACCCTTGTGTTTTTGCAATTTTGTTATTTTTTTTTTAGTTTTTTTAAATAACTTAATTAATCTTAAAAAGCAATCTTTGTTGACTTGGAACTCAAGCTAAAGGTTTTTTTAAGGTTTTCCTTCTCCTTGGGAGACATTTTGATATATTGTGAAACATTTGATATTACTTAAAAAAGCCTGTTCCCCATTACTGGGACCTGGACATGCCTGAAGCCAGCCACTGAAGTACTGAGTTTAGGTTGCCTTTTCTGGGCAGGCTAGAGAGGGCCCTGGCCTATTTTATGGATCTTTTGGAGACCTCACATGATTTTGCCATTTTGAGTGCACTGAATTACCACATATATGTACTTAAAGGATACATTCCTTGTTTTCTATGGGTGGAACCCCAAGAGGTGGGACCACCATTATATCATTGCTGAGGTACCACATTCAGCTTATATGATTTTTCTGTTTTTTATGGATTTATTTCTTCTGTTTTTAGATTCTGAGTACTTGGATGTTCGTATGCTTTAAATTGTCCTTCTCAGCAAATTCCTTTGCCTCATTTTGGCCTTTTTTGTTTTGTTTTGTTTATTTAATAAATTCTTTGAATTTCAAGAACATTTCTTGGCTTGTCTTTTCAAGCTAGATGTTTTATAGATTTCTTTTCCTGTAAAATTAGTACATTTAAAAGTATCAGGTCATTTAATAGCCTGCTACACTTAATAAGCTGCCTTTTGAGTTTTGGGTTCTCACTACTTCAAATGAGGCCTCTTTCTGAGGCTCACCAGTGAAGATCCTAGTCTGGCTCTGGCATTTTGTGTGCTGCAATCACAACACTAGAATTATTACATTATAATATTATACTGATGTGTTATGTATTTAACATATATCAGCTATGCATTAAAGCATTTTGCAGAGCACATTGTCTTCAAAGCCCTGCTGCCAAATCATAATCTGTAGTTATCAGAGAAATAGTTGTATACTCAATCATATGGCATACAGTTTTTAACCCCATATAATATTCTTCCATTTTGATGTGTATGGTAAATGAAATGCCAAGGGATGGCTATCCCAGAGAGTGCAGCTTGAACCTTTAGTGGGGTTTTCTAGTCCACACAGAAGTTCTAAGCCAAGATATTGTAGTGCCTGGAAAATAGCCTTGGCCAAATTGTGTTGCCGGAAGGCTGAAACTTTAACATGTATGCCAATTCAGGATAAAAAGTCAGATCTGGTATCTGGGTTAGCTGGGAGTCACTGGAAGGGAGCACCAAATAAAGGTTCTATGGGAGTCAGAAAGCTGACACAGAAAGAGGAGGCTGGAAGGATATTTGGGTCAAGTTTAATGGACCTTAATTTATTTCCCATGTATGGGGCACCACCAAATATAATTTTACACAGTGTGCCCATGTACTCTACAGAGGCCAGCCCTTATAGATAGATAGATAGATAGATAGATAGATAGATAGATAGATAGATAGATAGATAGATAGATAGATAGATAGATAGATAGATAGATAGATAGATAGATAGATAGATAGATACTTTATTAATCCCAAGGGGAAATTCACATACTCCAGCAGCAGCATACTGATACAAAAAACAATATTAAATTAAAGATTGATAATAATGCAGGTAAAAACAGACAATAACTTTGTATAATGTTAATGTTTACCCCCCTGGGTGGAACTGAAGAGTCGCATAGTTTGGGGGAGGAACGATCTTCTCAGTCTGTCAATGGAACAGGACAGTGACAGCAGTCTGTCGCTGAAGCTGCTCTTCTGTCTGGAGATGACACTGTTTAGTGGATGCAGTGGATTCTCCATAATTGATAGGAGCCTGCTTAGCACCCGTCGCTCTGCCACAGATGTCAAACTGTCCAGCTCCATGCCAACAATAGAGCCTGCCTTCCTCACCAGTTTGTCCAGGCGCGAGGCGTCTTTCTTCTTAATGCTGCCTCCCCAGCACGCCACCGTGTAGAAGAGGGCGCTCGCCACAACCGTCTGATAGAACATCTGCAGCATCTTATTGCAGATGTTGAAGGACGCCAGCCTTCTAAGGAAGTATAACCAGCTCTGTCCTTTCTTACACAGAGCATCAGTATTGGCAGTCCGTCTAATTTATTATCCAGCTGCACTCCCAGGTATTTATAGGTCTGCACCATCTGCACACAGTCACCTCTGATGATCACGGGGTCCATGAGAGGTCTGAGCCTCCTAAAATCCACCACCAGCTCCTTGGTTTTGCTGGTGTTCAGGTGTAGGTGGTTTGAGTCGCACCATTTAACAAACTCATTGATTAGGTCCCTATACTCCTCCTCCTGCCCACTCCTGATGCAGCCCACGATAGCAGTGACGTCAGCGAACTTTTGCACGTGACAGGACTCCGAGTTGTATTGGAAGTCCGATGTATATACGCTGAACAGGACTGGAGAAAGTACAGTCCCCTGTGGTGCTCCTGTGTTGCTGACCACAATGTCAGACGTGCAGTTCCCGAGACGCACATACTGAGGTCTGTCTGTCTTTAAGATAGTCCACGATCCATGCCACCAGGTATGAATCTACTCCCATCTCTGTCAGCTTGTCCCTAAGGAGCAGATTATGCTTGCTTATAACAGGATATTTAGTGTGGGAGTGGTGGCAACCTGCAAATGGTAGTAAAGCGTATACAGACCAAGTAACGTCTTTTGAGTCTGGACTTTTAAATAGTGTAATTTGTAATTAAACTTTCAGTGCTTCTGAGCCATAATGATGTATTTTTGAAATGGTTTAGGTGGAAGAACCTTTCCCTGGAACTAACTCCTACACCGAGATGAAAAGATCTTCACTAAAGACAGGCCAATTAAATATTGAAGATAGACTCAATAATTCATTGATGAGAGAAAGTGATGCCACTTGGACAGGGAGGAAGGCAGAGAGATAGGGAGTGAATGAGAGACAAAAGACACAGTGTGGATGTGAACGTGAACATAAATTAAAATATCTCCTACCTTTGCATCAAATCTTTTAGCAAGTAGTTGACTAAGTGTTGTTTTTCCTGAAGTTTTTGGTCCCATCACTGCTACATGACAAGGGGGATAAGGCATGGGTGGAAGCAGGTAAGGCCTTGGGTTCTCTATGAATTTCATCATAGCTTCATGGGAAGAAAGCACGTATACTTTATCTAAGAACCTGGAAAGAAGTATGTCATGTTAAACTGCATTGAGTTTTATATTGCACCACATAGCTTCTGGAATATTAATGTTTTTAGTAGTGTTCAAAAGGAACTTCTAGGTATAGGTCTATTTACTAAACCCACTTAATTCAGTTCCTGGGTCACAGAGCCAACACTTAACCTGGCAGGATTGATTATAGGCAGGGACCAAGTTCAAGGCTATTGCGGGTCATGCCCACACACTCCTAAATATAAACAAACACACTATACCAGACCTATTTGAAGCCACCATCAGCCTAAGATGCAGATCTTAGAGATGAAAGATTAAAAATAGTGTGCACAGAGATAATACTCTGAAAACCAAAGCAGAATATGTCCTGTATAGCCTTTTAGGCAGTGAATAGCCCAGGATACAAACTTTTACTGGAGTTAAGAGGTGGCAAGGCTAGGCCCTGCACATCTGTCTTACCTAATTTCTATGCGGCATTCAATATTCCCAACAGGTTAAGCTGCAAGAAATGCTAAACTAGGCCGATTAGGTAACTCCATCATATCTATTGCTAATAAGCAAAAAAGTTACATAAAATTTATATGCAAAAATACAATACGCTGAATACTAGGTGGATTGAAATCAGCACTAAAGATGATATCCCAGTGGTGAAGCTAATTAAACTAGTATGTTTTCAGACAAAAACACAATCATAATTGTATTTAGTAACTTTTAAAGTAAGTACTGTCATAAAACAATTCACTGTTTTTAATCAATAACAGATACAACTCAACCATAACATAACATTTTAAAAAGCAAACAGCTGGCTTTTTATGGAACTTGACAATGATGATTAAAAAATTCATTAGAAAAAAGCCAAAAACTTAATCAATTAACATTATGATCATTGCACTGCTATAATACAGTATATTGTAATTAAAGAAAACAGAGTGGCAGTCCATAATTTCCATGTACAGAGCATAGTAAGCAGACGTTTACTTAAAAAATAGAAAAACAATTTAGGAAGTAACTTTACACTTCATATGGGACTACAAAATTAATTTGTTTTCAGATTTACTTTTTAGCAAGCAAAAGGTTGTGGTTAACTGTGCTAAAAAAATATTAAATAAGTTATTTTTGTTACCCAACAGCAAATTCTTGCTTTCCGGACTTTATAGTGCCTTCTTTTAAAGCAACAGGGCAGCTTCTGTTCCACCGGCTCCTCCGCCATCGGTATCCAGGAGCAACTGTATTTGTACCTGAAAGTGTTCTTAAGAGTTCATCCTAGAAAGTACAAAACAACAAATAAAAGATTATTAAATATTAAAGAAAGACTTGGAGAGCAAAACATTTTGTTAACAAATAATAAAAGTAAAGCAAACCACACACATTTGCCATTTTATACTACTACTACTAATCTGTGGGTTTGTAGTTACTACCAACCTTAAAGAAAATGAAGAATTCTTATATTTATTTTGACTACTTTTTAAATTGGGGACAGCAATAACCACATACAGTAGCAACAATCAATGAATTAGAACCTTATTTGCCTCTCTCAAATACTGATTTAATATCAAAATGAATTATTTTCTAGTTTAGATTTGCACATATATTTAAGAATATCATAGCTATGTGACAAAACAAAAGTTGGCCAGGTTTCTTCTGTGAAAGTTATGGCCTCTTTTCAAAGCAGCTGTTATTAGAAAAACAAACCATAACTGCCGCTGAACATTATCTCTTTAAGGTTTCACACAGGTATCACTCCAAGGGTTTAGATTGTATTCTGAGCCTGGCTAATGTCTATTTCGGGGTGGCATGTTCCACTGAATTGAAATATTTTTTGGGAACTCTAGTTTCAAGGTTGAGTGATGAATCTAAATTGTCTTATTAAGAATAGGCATTTTGGTGGTCCAGGATAGTTCATGCCTTCTGTCCAATGATGATAATATAGACACTGGTGTTCCACAACCTTAAATTAAGATCTGGTTTCAAAAAATGGATAAATACTAAATTTACTCCATCATTCGAAAGACATGGATGTGATTTATAGCTTTGAACTAGCCAACTGTGAGTACATATATATACATATAGTGTA
This sequence comes from Erpetoichthys calabaricus, assembly GCF_900747795.2. Lineage (NCBI taxonomy): Eukaryota > Metazoa > Chordata > Cladistia > Polypteriformes > Polypteridae > Erpetoichthys > Erpetoichthys calabaricus. Next base: position 187,676,266 of record NC_041396.2, on the reverse strand, counting down.
TATATATATATACATATAGTGTATATATATATATATATATATATATATATATATATATATATATATATATATATATATATATTGTGGCGGACGGCTGGGGTCCATGACTGGCTGGGACGCCCCTTTGTTATATGCTCAGGGGGAGCAACCATGGACTGTGCAATACCTGGATGCTAGATGTCTGCCCCCCTGGGTTGGAGCGGTGCCTCAGTTTCCCGTAGGGCTCCATGGGAATTGGAGTTGGGTGCAGCCCTGTTGGGTTCTGCAGGCGCTGCCCGGGGGTGCTGCAGCTGGAACTCCTGAGCCCTTATGGGTAGTGTTTTCACCACACCTGGAAGTGCAGCCGGAACTCGGCAATCAAGCACCTGGAGCAACTATAAAAGGGGCCAGCAGCCACCAATCTGGGGCCAGAGTCGGGAGGAGGAGGACAAGGTTGCCTGGGAGAAGTGGTGGAGGAAGAAGAATAGTGTGCTTTGCTTTGGTGGTGGTTTATTTGTACTTGGGACTGTGTTGTGCCTGTGGGGATCACGGGGAAGACATACTCCACAGGAGAAGAAAATAAAAGATTCTTGGTTTTTATACGTGCCCCCGTGTGCATCTGTGTTGGGTCAGGTGCCTATATAGCGCCTTTTGTTACTATAATATATATATATATATATATATATATATATATATATATATATATATATATATATATATACACATACAGTACTGTGCAAAAGTTTTAGGCAGGTGTGAAAAAATGCTGTAAACAAAGAATGCTTTCAAAAATGGAAGTGTTAATCATTTATTTTCATCAATCAACAAAATGCAGTGAATGAACAAAAGAGAAATCTAAATCAAATCAATATTTGGTGTGACCACCCTTTGCCTTCAACACAGCATCAATTCTTCTAGGTACACTTGCACACAGTTTTTGAAGGAACTCGGCTGGTATGTTGTTCCAAACATCTTGGAGAACTAACCACAGATCTTCTGTGGATGTAGGCTTCCTCACATCCTTCTGTCTCTTCATGTAATCCCAGACACACTTGATGATGTTGAGATCAGGGCTCTGTGGGGGCCATACCATCACTTCCAGGACTTCTTGTTCTTCTTTACGCTGAAGATAGTTCTTAATGACTTTAGCTGTATGTTTGGGGTCGTTGTCCTGCTGCAGAATAAATTTGGGGCCAATCATACACCCCCCCTGATGGTATTGCATGATGGATACGTATCTGCCTGTATTTCTCAGCATTGAGAACACCATTAATCCTGACCAAATCTCCAACTCCATTTGCAGAAATGCAGCCCCAAACGTTCAAGGAACCTCCACCATGCTTCACTGTTGCCTGCAGACACTCATTATTGTACCGCTCTCCAGCCCTTCGACGAATAAACTGCCTTCTGCTACAGCCAAATATTTCAAATTTTGACTCATCAGTGCAGAGCACCTGCTGTCATTTTTCTGCACCCCAGTTCCTATGTTTTCGTGTATACTTGAGTCGCTTGGCCTTGTTTCCACGTTGGAGGTATGGCTTTTTGGCTGCAACTCTTCCATGAAGACCACTTCTGGCCAGACTTCTCCGGACAGTAGATGGGTGTACCTGGGTCCCACTGGTTTCTGCCAGTTCTGAGCTGATGGCACTGCTGGACATCCTCCAGTTTCTAAGGGTAATAAGCTTGATGTGTCTTTCATCTGCTGCACTAAGTTTCCTTGGCCGACCACTGCATCTACGATCCTCAACGTTGCCCGTTTCTTTGTGCTTCTTCAAAAGAGCTTGAACAGCACATCTTGAAACCCCAGTCTGCTTTGAAATCTTTGCCTGGGAGAGACCTAGCTGATCCAGTATAACTACCTTGTGTCTTGTTGCTGTGCTCAATCTTGCCATGACATGAAACTGTCTTCCACAACCTCACCTTGGTAGCAGAGTTTGGCTGTTCCTCACCCAGTTTTAAGCCTCCTACACAGCTGTTTCTGTTTCAGTTAATGACTGTGTTTCAACCTACGTGTGACATTGATGATCATTAGCACCTGTTTGGTATAATTGGTTGATCATACACCTGATTAGAATCCTACGAAATCCCTGACTTTGTGCAAGTGTACCTATAAGAATTGATGCTGGTTTGAAGGCAAAAGGTAGTAACACCAAATATTGATTTGATTTAGATTTTTCTTTTGTTAGCTCACTTTGCATTTTGTAAATTGATAACAATAAACAATCATTATTTATATTTCTGAAACCATTCTTTGTTTACAGCATTTTTTCACACCTGCCTAAAACTTTTGCACAGTACTGTATATATATATACAGTATATGTATATACTGCTCAAAACAAATTAAAGGAATGCTTTTTAATCAGAGTATAGTATCAAGTCAATGAAACATCTGGGATATTGATCTGGTCAGTTAAGTGTCAGAGGTGGTTGTTAATCAGTTTCAGCTGCTTTGGTGTTAATGAAATTAACAACAGGTGCACTACAGGGGCAACAATGAGACGACCCCCGAAACAAGAATGATTTAACAGGTGGAGGCCACTGACATTTTTCCCTCCTCATTTTTTCTGATTGTTTTTTCACTAGTTTTGCATTTGGCAACGGTCAGTGTCACTACTGGTACCATGAGGCGATACCTGGACCCTACAGAGGTTGCACGGGTAGTCCAACTTCTCCAGGATGACACATCATTACGTGCTATTGCCAGAAGGTCTGCTTTATCTCCCAGCACAGTTTCAAGGGCATAGAGGAGATTCCAGGAGACAGGCAGTTACTCTAGGAGAGGACAGGACCATAGAAGGTCCTTAGTCCAGACCGGTATCTGCTCCTTTGGGCAAGGAGGAACAGGATGAGCACTGCCAGTGCCCTACAAAATTACCTCCAGCAGGGCACTGGTGTGACTGTCTCTGACCAAACAATCAGAAACAGATTTCATGAGGGTGGCCTGAGGGCTTGACATCCTCAAGTGGGCCCTGTGCTCAATGCCCAGCACTGTGGAGCTTGATTGGCATTTGCCATATAATACTAGAATTGGTAGGTCCAACACTGGTTCCCTGTGCTTTTCACAGATGACAACAGGTTCACCCTGAGCACATGTGACAGACGTGAAAGGTTCTGGAGAAACCATGGAGAATGTTATGCTGCCTGTAACATCGTTCAGCCTGACCGGTTTGTTGGTGGGTCAGTGATGGTGAGATATATCCATGGAGGAACACACAGACCTCTACAGGCTAGACAACGGCACCTTGACTGCCATTATGTATCGGGATGAAATCCTTGGAACCATTGTCAGACCCTATCCTGGTGCGGTGGGTCCTGGGTTCCTCCTGATGCCTGACAAAATGAAGGAATCTATACCACTGACTGGCCACCACACTCGTCTGACCTAAATCCAATAGAACACCTCTGGAACATTATGTTTCGGTCCATATGATGCCACCAGGTTGCACCAGGAGCTCAGTGATGCCCTGGTCCAGATCTGGGAGAAGATCCTCCTGGACACCATCTGTCGTCTCATTAGGAGCATGCCCCGATGTTGTCAGGCATGCATACAAGAACGTGGGGTGTAATAAGAATGTAAGTTTAATGTCACTGTGCTCTGTACAAAAATTATTTTATAAATCCACTCACATGCATAGGCCAGGCCAAAGTCAGCACACAGGGGCTGTCAGTATTTAGAACTGCTATGTAAGCATTTGAAGAGAGAAGGTACAACTACGAAAATGGGCATTGTACTATTTCTGTATGTTAGAGATGAAATCGAATCCTCTCCTTTCCTTGTCTGGAACCTAAGTAAGGGCCTACACGTGGAGAGACAGTATATAAAGACTTGGACAGCAACCAAATACTTCGAAGCCGATGGACGGACAGAAGATTACATCATCCATCCTGAAAATCCTTTCAGCACAGCGACAAAAAATGGCAGACTGTATAGATCAAGATCCCACCTTGGCATTGTCATGCTATTTGGCTTCCTTATCTGTAATACCGCGTAAATCGTCAGTAAAGAAAGCTGTTATTTTCTCTTATGTGATTTTTACCGCCGTATCACTATGGGAGGGATATCGCCTTTTAATATCATATCTATATAGTTTTCAGTTGCTTAAAACGCCGCAATTACAAAAGAACTTATTCCAACTAGGGAATTATATCGCCCCCTAAAAAGGAAACAGGGGGCCATACAAACTACTGAGTATGATTCTGAGTTGCTGCAATGAAATTTCGACAAAATGGACTAGCCTGCCATATCATTTTTTCACTTTGATTTCTGGGGTGTCTTTGAATCCTTTCATTCCTAACACATTACCCAGTCCATTATCAGTATAGATATCCAGCATGATTTTTGTTTTCCCATTGAGATCTGATGTGTTTTCAATGTGTTCCTTTAATTTTTTTGAGCAGTTTGTATATATACAGTGCATCCGGAAAGTATTCACAGCGCATCACTTTTTCCACATTTTGTTATGTTACAGCCTTATTCCAACATGGATTAAATTCATTTTTTTTCCTCAGAATTCTACACACAACACCCCATAATGACAACGTGAAAAAAGTTTACTTGAGGTTTTTGCAAATTTATTAAAAATAAAAAAACTGAGAAATCACATGTACATAAGTATTCACAGCCTTTGCCATGAAGCTCAAAATTGAGCTCAGGTGCATCCTGTTTGCCCTGATCATCCTTGAGATGTTTCTGCAGCTTAATTGGAGTCCACCTGTGGTAAATTCAGTTGATTGGACATGATTTGGAAAGGCACACATCTGTCTATATAAGGTCCCACGGTTGACAGTTCATGTCAGAGCACAAACCAAGCATGAAGTCAAAGGAATTATATGTAGACCTCCGAGACAGGATTGTCTTGAGGCACAAATCTGGGGAAGGTTACAGAAAAATTTCTGCTGCTTTGAAGGTCCCAATGAGCACAGTGGCCTCCATCATCCGTAAGTGGAAAAAGTTCGAAACCACCAGGACTCTTCAGTTTAGATGGCTGGCCAGCCATCTAAACTGAGCGATCGGAGGAGAAGGGCCTTAGTCAGCGAGGTGACCAAGAACCCGATGGTCACTCTGTCAGAGCTCCAGAGGTCCTCTGTGGAGAGAGGAGAACCTTCCAGAAGGACAACCATCTCTGCAGCAATCCACCAATCAGGCCTGTATGGTAGAGTGGCCAGATGGAAGCCACTCCTTAGTAAAAGGCACATGGCAGCCCGCCTGGAGTTTGCCAAAAGGCACCTGAAGGACTCTCAGACCATGAGAAAGAAAATTCTTTGGTCTGATGAGACAAAGATTGAACTCTTTGGTGTGAATGCCAGGCGTCACGTTTGGAGAAAACCAGGCACTGCTCATTACCAGGCCAATACCATCCTTACAGTGAAGCATGGTGGTGGCAGCATCATGCTGTGGGGATGTTTTTCAGCGGCAGGAACTGGGAGACTAGTCAGGATAAAGGGGAAGATGACTGCAGCAATGTACAGAGACATCCTGGATGAAAACCTGCTCCAGAGCGCTCTTGACCTCAGAGTGGGGCGACGGTTCATCTTTCAGCAGGACAACGACCCTATGCACACAGCCAAGATATCAAAGGAGTGGCTTCAGGACAACTCTGTGAATGTCCTTGAGTGGCCCAGCCAGAGCTCAGACTTGAATCCGATTGAACATCTCTGGAGAGATCTTAAAATGGCTGTGCACCGACGCTTCCCATCCAACCTGATGGAGCTTGAGAGGTGCTGCAAAGAGGAATGGGCGAAACTGGCCAAGGATAGGTTTGCCAAGCTTGTGGCATCATATTCAAAAAGACTTGAGGCTGTAATTGCTGCCAAAGGTGCATTGACAAAGTATTGAGCAAAGGCTGTGAATACTTATGTACATGTGATTTCTCAGTTTTTTAATTTTTAATAAATTTGCAAAAACCTCAAGTAAACTTTTTTCACGTTGTCATTATGGGGTGTTGTGTGTAGAATTCTGAGGAAAAAAATGAATTTAATCCATTTTGGAATAAGGCTGTAACATAACAAATTGTGGAAAAAGTGATGTGCTGTGAATACTTTGCAGATGCTCTGTATATACACTGTATATGTGTGTGAGTGTATATGTGTGCATGGGTGTGTGTGTGTGTAATCCAGTGGAATGACATCCCCTTCAATATTGCTTCCTGCCTTGTACCTAACACGACCATGATAGACTTTAACTCTTTGTGACCCTGCATTGGATGATCAGATTCAGTACACTGACAAATCATGACTTTGCCATATTTATCATTTAATTCCAGATATCATATACACTTAATCTAGATCAGGGCTAGAGGGGTTGAGAAACCCAGGACAAGATGTCAGTTTTTCACAGGGTAATTTATGACTGCCAGTTAGCATGTCAGTATGGTACAATAAACATTTTCAAATTCTAATCTCAAATACCATGCGACCTCAGAAATTGACATTTTTATATTTATCTGATTTTCACATATTAAAAGCAGTTTACAATATTTTTTACTTACTGTATCAATTTCATCTGACTCTTCCTCCTCTTCTGATTGCATTAATCTTTTTGGTACAGCGGCTCTTTTGAGACCCATGAACTCCAGTCGTGAAATTACTGACTGCAAAAAAAAACAATATTACTGAAATGATAAATATTAGCTGAAGACACTTTTTCATTTATTAATTATTATTGTACTAATTATCCTTCACAGTTGTAATTAATTTTAATTTATAATGAACAGTAGTTCACATCCTGGGGAGCATGTGCAAAACTTCAAGAAACAGTTCATAACATAGTATGTGGTAGTGGGTGTAACAGCATACAGTGCATCAGCAGTGCCTTATTTTATTCTACAAGCCTTCAGCTGGTAGCATTACATTCATTATACATATTAATTTCTTCTAATTCATATGCTCTCTGCTGAGGCTGAAAAAGTGATTCATATTGTTATGATTTTTAGGATTCTAATACATTTAGATTCCATTTTTATGTATTGTTTATGTATTTTCTGTCAATCTAAAGTTTTGTATTTTATATTTACATGCATGTATACATGTAAATGTATGCCCCACTATTTTGTGTACTGTTTTCTTGCACAGGCTCTGCCATTTTCATTTGACCATGATCATTTTGCTGTTGTTAATGGCACCTGTTGCTACCTTGTGACAAGTAGAAATGGTGATGCATGTCATCATCTCACTAAAAGTATGAAAGATGATGCTGTGCTACTTATTTGTTGATAAAAATACACATAGCAACACTTCAATTTAGGAAGATCTTAACAAAGACGTCTTTTGGTCTTCATAAAACTTATAAAACATCAGTAGATTGGTAATTTATATCTATGCTGTGTACATATTGACATGATGGTAAATGACTTATTAATTTGAAGGATTCACAGGACTTACACTAAATATGTAATATCAAGAGAAATGTCTCTAAGTTAAGCCACCTCATACCACTCCAAAGTGATGTTTAATTAGTAGGTTACATTAAAGAGATGAATAAACACTTTGTTGATGCTTTGAAAGTGTTATGAAGGCCCAATGAAGTGTTTGTTAAGGTCATGTTTTTGCAGTACCTAAACTAAAGTGTTTCCTTGCAAATAAATTCACCTTTTATTACCTAGCTGTTATGATTGGATGCATCTTTTAATTTTTTGCATGTTTTTCCTCATCTTCTTATGTGATCTAACACTTGTTTTTGGGGGTTTATTGAGCCATAGTGTAATGCTATTGGAAAATTGTGCTCTTACAGGATGCTAAATATGACTCATACTATTTGTGTGTTGTATTTTAGCGTGTTTTTATTTTAGAATTATTTAGATAATGACTTTTAACTTGTAGGCTCAGAGCTCATATGGGAAATAGTCTGTAACTGAAATGGTAGGCAGGTAGAAATTACCTCAGGACATCATTAATATTCAGGAGGTAGCTTTCCAAGAGTGTCAGATTTGGAAGTAGATAAAATTCTGGGATATATGAAAATAGACATAGACAGGAATTCTGAGGATATTACAGATGTACTAATGACCTGGGACAAGATGTTATAGGTCAGCTGATTGAACGAGTTTTGCAGAGTGAAAAATATGCATTTCAGTTAGACGAATAAATGAATAGAAGTGGGTTTGCTCAGCTATTTGTATTTCTGAGATATTGTATTGCCATAATGAAAAACTACTGGAATTGATGCTGTTTTGTAGTACATTTGAAAGAACTTGTCCTGACCAAGATATATTCAATAAACATGATGAATTCATGCATGAGCACATGCCGAGTTAGGTAAACTTTATCAGGCACAAGTGTAATGATGGGAAAGAAAAAGGGCAAAAAGCTAGGGTCCTTGAAGTACCATCCCATCTTGATTTTACATATTGAATAATACACAGAAAAGCCCTGGATTCTAAGTTTCTGAAACTTGAATGCAGTATTACAAGTAGCACTAAAAATTGTCCATCCATCCATCCATCCATCCTCTTCCGCTTATCCAAGGTCGGGTCACGGGGGCAGCAGCTTGAGCAGAGATGCCCAGACTTCCCTCTCCCCGGCCACTTCTTCTACCTCTTCCAGGGGAATCCCAAGGCGTTCCCAGGCCAGCCGGGAGACATAGTCCCTCCAGCGTGTCCTGGGTCTTCCCTGGGGCCTCCTCCCGGTTGGACGTGCCCGAAACACCTCACCAGGGAGGCGTCCAGGAGGCATCCTGATCAGATGCCTGAGCCACCTCATCTGACTCCTCTCGATGCGGAGGAGCAGCGGCTCTACTCTGAGCCCCTCCCGGATGACTGAGCTTCTCACCCTATCTTTAAGGGAGAGCCCAGACACCCTGCGGAGAAAACTCATTTCAGCCTCTTGTATTCGCAATCTCGTTCTTTCGGTCACTACCCATAGCTCATGACCATAGGTGAGGGTAGGAACATAGATCGACTGGTAAATTGAGAGCTTTGCCTTATGGCTCAGCTCCTTTTTCACCACGATAGACCGATGCAGAGCCCGCATCACTGCGGACGCCGCACCGATCCGCCTGTCGATCTCACGCTCCATTCTTCCCTCACTCGTGAACAAGACCCCGAGATACTTGAACTCCTCCACTTGGGGCAGGATCTCACTCCCAACCCTGAGAGGGCACTCCACCCTTTTCCGGCTGAGGACCATGGTCTCGGATTTGGAGGTGCTGATTCCCATCCCAGCCGCTTCACACTCAGCTGCGAACCGATCCAGGGAGAGCTGAAGATCACGGCCTGATGAAGCAAACAGGACAACATCATCTGCAAAAAGCAGTGACCCAATCCTGAGTCCACCAAGTCGGACCCCCTCAGCACCCTGGCTGCGCCTAGAAATTCTGTCCATAAAAGTTATGAACAGAATCGGTGACAAAGGGCAGCCCTGGCGGAGTACAACTCTCACTAGAAATGGGTTCGACTTACTGCCGGCAATGCGGACCAAGCTCTGGCACCGATCGTACAGGGACCGAACAGCCCTTATCAGGGGGGCCGGTACCCCATACTCTCGGAGTATCCCCCACAGGATTCCCCGAGGGACACGGTCGAACGCCTTTTCCATGTCCACAAAACACATGTAGACTGATTGGGCGAACTCCCATGCACCCTCCAGGACCCTGCTAAGGGTGTAGAGCTGGTCCACTGTTCCGCGACCAGGACGAAAACCACACTGTTCCTCCTGAATCCGAGGTTCGACTATCTGACGGACCCTTCTCTCCAGAATCCCCGAATAGACTTTTCCAGGGAGGCTGAGGAGTGTGATCCCTCTGTAGTTGGAACACTCCCTCCGGTCCCCTTTCTTAAAGAGGGGGACCACCACCCCGGTCTGCTAATCCAGTGGCACTGTCCCTGATGTCCATGCGATGTCGCAGAGATGTGTCAACCAAGACAGCCCTACAACATCCAGAGCCTTGAGGAACTCCGGGCGTTTCTCATCCACCCCCGGGGCCCTGCCACCAAGGAGTTTTTTGACCACCTCAGTGACATCAGTCCCAGAGATGGGGGAGCCCACCTCCGAGTCCCCAAGCTCTGCTTCCTCATTGGAAGGCATGTTAGTGGGATTGAGGAGGTCTTCGAAGTTGACCATGATCACTAAACTCTTATTTTGAAACACTGAAGTCTGACAGCTGTCCCAAGGAAAGATGATGAGATGACTGTTTGAAATGAGTGACAAATTCCAACTGTTTCTCTGTAACAGCCATTCATTTTATGTACAGCCACCCTCCACTCTTTATGCCCATCAGATGACAGATGCTAAATGGCAGATGAATCTGGTACATTTACCAGAGATTTTAGAAAATTACTTACCTTGTCTCTATAGGGAACTAATAGGAACACACTGATGTGGGATGGCATAATTGGTAGACTTGTGAAGAAACCGGAGCATTGAAATATGTACAGTTGAAGTCAGAAGTTTACATACACTTATCTCACTTATCTCACATACACTTAAGGTGAATTCTTTAAAACTCACTAAATAACCCTTCCACAGATTTTATACTAACAAGCTATGAATCTGGCGTATTGTTTAAGACATCTACTTTGTGCAGGGCAAAAGTGATTTTTTCCAACAATGTTCACACAGAATATTTCACTTTTTATTGACTTTCATTATCTACTACAGCTCCAAAACATCTGTTGATCTCCAACTCTCTTCTCCCCACACTCACAAACAAGATCCCACTCTTTGCTTGCGCCTAGAAATGCGAATGCTTCCAAAGGGACTTCTATAAAGTACTGAAATAAGGGTCTGAATTCTATGATTGAGAGATTGCAGTTTTTGATTTTTAATAAAGTTTCAAAATATCTAAAAACATGTTTTCACTCTTTCATTATGGGTTATTGAGCGTAGACTGATATGCAACAATGGTAAATTTCTGAATCAACTGAATGTAATCTTACAAGTAATTTACATGATTCTTTTAAATAATGTTCGAAGTAAAAATGGTCCAGTGGGAATATGCAGATTACCAATTTGAACAAAAGTAATAATAAGTACATACAGTAATGTGTTATATCATAAATATTTATGTGTTTTCATATACTTGAGTTACAGGATAAGATGACTGAAGAAGAGAATTAATGGTCTTGATTTTGACATTTTTCAAAATTAGCAGCGCACCATGTGTCTGTGAGATTTGTTGCCACCTCAGGGGTCATAAGTGGCCAGTATTTTTATTATGTTAATATAAGCAGTTTTAGATACTTATTGACGCTGTTTATGTAGGATCACAAGTTTCAGGTTTGAAACTAGTCTATAACTAAGAAATCATATATTATAATACTAGCAAAATACCCGCGCTTTGCAGCGGAGAAGTAGTGTGTTAAAGAGGTTATGTAAACATATATATACATATCTACATATACACATATCTACATATATACATATATATATACATATACACATCCACATATATATATATACATATATCAACATATATATATACACATACATATACACACATACATACATACACACACACACACACACATATATATATATATATATATATATATATATATATATATACACATACAGACACATATATATACATATACATATGTACATATCTACATATATATACACATATATACATATCTACATACATACACATATATACATATCTACATACATACACATCTATCTATCTATCTATCTATCTATCTATCTATCTATCTATCTATCTATCTATCTATCTATCTATCTATCTATCTATCTATATATATATATATATATATATATATATATATATATATATATATATATATACGAGCTGTATATACCCGGCGTTGCCCGGGGCAGAAGTAACCTAATCGGTCAAACACTTACATATATACCAAAGTAAACCTAATCGGTCAAACAGTTACATATATAAAAAAAGCGAACCTAATCGGATAAACAGCTTCATATATACATAAGCAAACCTAATTGGTCAAACAGTTACATAAATACAAAAGCAAACCTAATCGATGAAACAGCTTCATATATACAGAAGCGAACCTAATTGGTCAAACAGTTATGCATGTGCAGAATAATTTTACAAAGATTATGCGTGTTAACAATCATTAAAAAGAAAAGATTGAGGAACTCTTCTTCTATATGTGAAGCTGGATGAAGCTGACTTGACGAAGACGTAGGTGGCATAGATTGGTTTTTCTAAAACAGAAGAAAAAAATGAGTATCTATTATTATTTTAAATTAGAATGAAAATGAGAACCTTGATTAGAGATAGATTATCCGTATTAAAATATGTGCATGAATAAACTTTTGCTAACTCTCTAGCAAAAGTTTATTCATACAAATTGGTATGGGATGGCTTTGTGAAAAAGTAAAAATTAGATAAAAATAAATTGAGAATGCGTACTTTGATTTGACTGAGATTATCTGTAATGATGAAAAAAAAGTTTAGTATGTTTTTTTTTTCCATACGGGAAGGATGTAAAACCTTACATAGGCACCCTTCAGCCCGTACTGAAGGGTAGTGTCAGATTCTTACTGACTAAAAAACACCCTTTTTATTCCACAGCTACCCCAAAAACCACTATTAGGCATTACTTTGGGGTGGCAGTAGTTTAGTTATGAAACAGCTGGGTCCTGAAAAAAATCTGTCTTATTAGTGGCTTCATCACATATAGAAGAACAGTTCCTCAATCTTTTCTTTTTAATGATTGTTAACACGCATAATGTTTGTAAAATCATTCTGCACATGCATAACTGTTTGACCAATTAGGTTCGCTTCTGTATATATGAAGCTGTTTGATCGATTAGGTTTGCTTTTGTATTTATGTAACTGTTTGACCAATTAGGTTTGCTTATGTATATAGATTAGCTGTTTGTCCGATTAGGTTCGCTTCTGTATATATGAAGCTGTTTGTCCGATTAGGTTCGGTTTTTTTATATATGTAACTGTTTGACCGATTAGGTTTACTTTGGTATATATGTAAGTGTTTGACCGATTAGGTTACTTCTGCCCCGGGCAACGCCGGGTATATACAGCTCGTAAATTATTAAACAGTAAAATCTTCTTCTGTAATTTGCTACCGTGGCAATTTGTGTGTCTGTCCAGGATTTTAAATGACCTGTAGCTCGCAAACCGTTGCACCTATACAGTTGAAATGTGGTACACATATAGTACGTCACGTCTACTATCCGCTTTATGGGTGATGATTGTTTTAGTCTTTTTATCTTTATTTTATTTTATTGTACAATCAAGTCCTATCTGCGCACAGCAGGGCAGCCGTGGGCGGATGCGTATGGTGTATTCACTCGATGTTATCGTGCATTGTGCTGTCAGTGGTATTTTGATAAAAGAATTTGAACAACATATAAGAAGCGTATAAATTATTAAACAGTAAAACATTAACATTTAAGAAGTAAAGTTACATTAAGTACTACTGCTGTGCCTTTGGGTATACCTCATTTTTTGTTTGCCCATTACATGCTTAAATGTATACATTTTTTGGTGCACCTACCCGAGAACACGCGACATATAACCGAGCGTGGGAGAAGCATGGATTTTAAACACGCGTTGAGTTGATGTGCTGCTCTCCCTCGTGAAATAACTGGTAATGTTTGAGTAAAATCTACAGCGAGTAAAACGACATTAGCTCCTATTTTTTTTTTTACGATCTCTGAGATGTTGCTTTTTTCGGTTCAAGGCTTCATAAGCTCTTTTATGTTGTATGGTGTACTTATCCCAAACCATCATCTTTGAATGTTGCAAGACTTTCGCCTTGTATGTAGATCGGGGTAATTACATTCATTGCATTCCTAGTCTGAATCACAATGTGATTGTATGGGTGGTTACCTGGCACTGTAGGGTTGCCACCCGTCCTTTAAAATACGGAATCGTGCCGCGTTTGAGAATGAAATTGCACGTCCCGTTTTGAATCAATACTGGACGGGATTTATCCCGTATTTTTTTTATCATTTTTTTTTTAAAGCAGCGTCTCATGCAAATCATCCCACACGCATTTTATGAAGATGCCTCCTTTCCTACTTTTGATTGGGTAATACTTGATGTCATCGTTAGTTTGATTGGTGTTTTTAACTGTCCAGTGAGTAGGGCGTGTCTTTCAACCGTAAGCAGATTTTTTGCACTGGTATCACTGACCTCGACGACGGCGACGTTATACGTCAAAAATAAATTACGATAAATGACGATTTTAGCGATACTTTATTACGACGGCAGCTACATAGACACGATCAAATAAAAACAAAAAAATCAAATAATCATTCTACATTTTCAAAACGTCGAAAAAACGACGGAATGAAAAAAAGGCCCACCCGACGACCCACCCATTCCATTTTTATATATATAGATATATATATATCTCTATCTATCTATTGTCAGTTCAGCACTCCGGGTGGAATATGACCAAGCTGTGCAAGCTTACTGTTAAGAATGCAACGTATAGTTGTACAGGAGAAAAGCAATCTTGCCTCAAATCAATGGCAACCTTTTGTAGGTCTATGAACTTAATTTAAACTTTAGGTTTACACGGTGCTCTGTTTCCATAGTACCTGCACTCATGAATATATCTGTATGTGTCAGTCGCTGAAATCCCCGCGCTTGGCACCGGCAAAGTACTGCTTTTAAATTTTTATTAAGAAGAAAAGAAAACCTTTTTAAATTGACGGAAAATATACCACTAACAATTTGTTAAGGATCTGTTTTTTTGTGTAGCTGACTTCACACAGCCTTTCCGCTGTTTTATAAACGAATGTCATATAAGGTCTTCCTTTTTCGTTGCTTCGCCAACGGAAGCAGCCTTTTTATTTAATCCTGTTTTTACGATTGTTCTGTTTGTATACCAGTTTGTCAGTTCAGCACTCCGGTTGTAATATGACCAAGCTGTGCAAGCACACTCTTGAGAATGCAACGTATAGTTGTACAGGAGAAAAGCAATCTTGCCTGAAATCAATGGCAACCTTTTGTAGGTCTATGAACTTAATTTAAAGTTTAGGTTTACACGGTGCTTTGTTTCCGAAGTACCTGCACTCATGAATATGTCTGTATGCGTCAGTCGCTCAAATCCCCGCGGTTCGCACCGGCGAAGTTCTGCTTTTAAATTTTTATTAAGAAGAAAAGAAAACCTTTTAAAATTGAGGTAAAATATACCAATAACAGTTTGTTAAGGATCAGTTTTTCTGTGAAGCTGCCTTCATTCGAGTGATCACTTCGAGCTGTAAGCCTGAGAAATCACCCCGTAAATGCACATGTTTAATTGCACATCTGTTAATATGTATGCTTACACAGTATTAAAAGACACTCAACAATTACACAGGCAAGCACACTCTTGAGAATGCAACGTATAGTTGTACAGGAGAAAAGCAATCTTGCCTGAAATCAATGGCAACCTTTTGTAAGTCTATGAACTTAATTTAAACTTTAGGTTTACACGGTGCTTTGTTTCCGAAGTACCTGCACTCATGAATATGTCTGTATGCGTCAGTCGCTCAAATCCCCACTGTTCGCACCGGCGAAGTTCTGCTTTTAAATTTTTATTAAAAAGAAAAGAAAACTTTTGCTGCTAAACTAAGGAATGTTTACTGTTTTCTCCACTACCTCAACTCATCACCACAACACCATATTATTATGTTACGTTTGTGTTTTTTGTCGCACTGTCACTTGTTGCTTTTGTTTGCACACTGCACGTGCACTTTGTTGTCTGCTGTCTGGTTAAAAAAGTCTTCCTTAGATAGTTAGTTAGTTTTTGTTGATTTATGCTGTAATTCATGTTAGGTAATTTATGTTAGGTCAATCTGTCTTGTCTCTGCTAGCCAGCTAACTAGGCCTCTTAGTTAGCTAGTTTAGTTTTTCTGTTAATTTATGTTGTAAATTTATGTTGCATGTAGCACCTTGGTCCTGGGGGAACGTTGTTTCGTTTCACTGTGTACTATCTGTATATGGTTGAAGTGACAATAAAGCCTACTTGAACTTGAACTTGAAAACCTTTTAAAATTGAGGTAAAATATACCAATAACAGTTTGTTAAGGATCAGTTTTTCTGTGAAGCTGCCTTCACTCGAGTGATCACTTCGAGCTGTAAGCCTGAGAAATCACCCCGTAAATGCACACGTTTAATTGCACATCTGTTAATATGTATGCTTACACAGTATTAAAAGACACTCAACAATTACACAGTATTAAAAGACACTCAACAATTAACGTCATTTACCTTCGTTCCCGCGTTTGACTCGTGCTGTAAATCTCTTCCTTGTCTTCACTTCACGTGATTACGTAGGAGGCGTAATACGTGATGACGCGATACGTGACTCCGCCTCCTCCATTAGAGTATATGGACAAAAAACAGGTTCCAGTCACGACCATTACGAGTAGAATTTCGAAATGAAACCTGCCTAACTTTTGTAAGTAAGCTGTAAGGAATGAGCCTGCCAAATTTCAGCCTTCCACCTACACGGGAAGTTGGAGAATTAGTGATGAGTGAGTGAGTGAGTCAGTCAGTCAGTCAGTCAGTCAGTGAGTCAGTGAGGGCTTTGCCTTTTATTAATTAGTATAGATTCTACTGCTTATTTGGCCAATGTCTCTAACCAAGGTGACTTAGATTTATATTATTTTTTGATATATTTATAGGTATTTTTTCAGGGGAGCACAGGTAAGTTAAATGACTTGTTCAGGGTCATGCAGTGAGGCAGAGGAAGGAACTGAACTAGCAGACTTGTGGTTTAAAGTCCTGTTCCTTAGCTACTATAACGCAGTGTTGCTCATACTCATATAAGAGGCCTGTGAAATAATGAAATGATTTCCCACATTGTGTCACTAAAGAGAACTGGATTAAGATGGCTTGAGAATGATAATCTGACTAAACAAGATAGCTCTCCAACTAACAAAAAAGTAAAATGGGAGAATAATACAGAGTGACAGGCCACAAAAACAAGAAGAAGTAGAGAAAGAAAAACTTAAAGTGAAGTGTTGACATTTTTCCACACACCTCATTGCCATGTATATATGCACTTAAGTTGTTTTTGTTTGGTCTGGCTTTTGGCCCCACCTCTCACCCTTCCTTCCACTTGTTGCATGGTAATTATCTAGCTGTCATACACACATATTTAAGTTGGGCAGACTCTGGGATGGAACCTTGTGTCTTAGAGCTTTGGAGGGAGCGTCTAAATTTTTCTTGCTTAACTGTGATTTTTTTTCCTCTGTCTTGCTAGGCAGTGCAAACCAAACTTTCGCCCCAGTTGTGCAGAAACCAAACAGGCCTGGTACCCCAAAGTCCTGAAGCACCCTCCACAGGACACCCAAAGAGATGCAGTCATATTCCTTTTCCAAGTCCACAAAACGTGTAGACTGGTTGGGCATAATCCCTTGAACCCTCCAGAATTCTTGCTCTTTCTTAAATCACCACCCCAGTTTGCCAATCCAGAGACACGGTCCCCAACATCCATGCAATGTTAAGGCATGTCAGCAAAGACAGACCGACAACATCTAGAGCCTTAAAGAACTCAGGGTGACTATCATCCAACCCCAGAGTTACTAGAAACATTAAATTGAAATTATTGCTGCATATAGGGGTCAAACCAGTTGCTAAGAGCAAAGATTTACATAATTTTTCATACACAAATATATAATCAATAAATAAATCCTCAATAAATAAATTAACAGGTATACAGTAATGTTTTGGTGTCATTTGTTTAATTGGGAGAGAGAGAGAGAGAGACAGCCTGTATTTCTCTTTCCAGGAGGGGACAAGTGAGGCATGGATCTAATCCAGGTCTTCAAAATTTTCAAAGGTAAATTTATTATGTACTCTAAACTCATGATGATATGGACAAATGCATTTTTTGGTTTTTCAAATGTTGGCTTACCTCAAAAAGATCCATGGGCCTCTTATTGCCATCTAATTCAAACAAGTACTGTTGATCATGATCAGCCATAAAATCCTGCAATGAATATGGGTATGCATGTATAAATAAAAACAAAAATAATTGAATAAATAAATAATGTATATTTAGCTAAAAATTTTGAAGAGAGGAAAAAATGCAAAATTATAAACACAACAGGGCAATGGGTCAGAAGTCCAGAAGCCCTTAAATGACCTCAACGGTGAGAAAAAGACTAAGAATTATTGTATACTGTACCGAGACCTGGAAGTGTCTCACAAAAAGTTCACAAATATTTCTCACTACTTACAGCCAGGGAGTGGGAGCTATCGAATTTCACAGGCAAAGAGATCCAAGTAAAACTGAGTGATAGGAGTTCATGGAGGATGTGAATGACCTGGGCTTACTGTGTCAGTACGAGTTTTCTACAGGTGCAAAAATATGATGTATGTTAACTTAATAATTTAAATTTGCTTAATATTAGTGTGGTCTGCAGTGTACTGCTGACCCAGCTGGGGCTGTTTCCTGTTTTATGCCTGATAGTGCCCTGAATAACCTTTTGCTTTCTGTGTCTCTATAATGGATGGGAGGATTCATAAACTGGATGGTTAGATGTGAAGCAGTGAGTCCAATTTAAATTTTTGTGCTAGGCTTAATCTAAGTGCTAGGAAACACATCAGACCATACCAACTATTGCTCCTTGGCATCATTTAAGTGAAATTTGGCCTTAACAGAATGATTGTGTGAATTCAATAGATATCTCCATGGTTAGATAAAAGAGTATATAAAAAAGAAGAAAATTCCATATTATCCCCAATATTTTCACATATTTTACTTTAAAAGATCTTGAAATCTATGAAACTTAATTGCCAGTTATAAAAATAAAATAATATACTGAATGTCAGATCCCACAATGCTGGAATTCAGCGTTTCATTCACCAATGTGTATGAACGTAACCATCTGTAAAACTTAGAATATAGAAACTTTCATTCCAAATTTGTTTGTCATAATTCTATTTTAGATATTAAATGGTTCTTAAGTGAATTTAAGAGAGAACATCCTCCCTGGGGAAAAATAAAGTCCTTTCTAAAATCACCATGGTGTATATTGTTAACAAGTAGCTGTTTCTGAAAATGTGCTTGGGGCTCTTGGTTTAACTGAACTCATCATTTCATTTATCATGTCCCACAGAATGGTAAGAATTTTTTGTATGTGTGTATTTGTGCAATACCTTTTGCTTATACTCATATAGTAGAATGTATGTGTGAGCCATGGATTTAAAAGAATAGACAGACAGTATCTGAAGTGAAAACTTAATATGTTACACAATAACTGACATCAAAAGATAATGAAGCTGTATTTAAGATGTGAGCACAACTCAAGCACAAATATACACAGAGAAGCCTAAGCAAAGATAAACATGACAACTTTTCTTCTCTCACTGTAAATAGACAATACCTCCAATAGTCTAAGCATGGTGTCTTTATATTGGGCAACTGCTTTTTCTGCATTTTCAGGTGAATCTTCAGGCCGTTTAACCAGCTTGTCCTTCTGAATCTCAGGTTTGTCTTCTAGCTGTATTTACAATTAAAAAATAGATATTAAGAACTGCAGATGATGAAATATTAAAACATAAATAATAAATATCGCTTACATTAGTATTTTCAGTTTCATGCTGTGGCAATTAATTCTAATCTCAGCACACAATGCAGTGGCTAATACTGCATTAATTAATTAGTCACCCACTCAAAAATGCAGTAACTGAAAAGCATATTTCATTAAAGTAAAATCAATTAAAGCCTTACACTAAAGCAGAATAATTAATAATCCAATAATCAAATATGTGTAATTTTCAAAAAGTGCCATTTCTGAGTGAGGCAGCTTCTTTACTTAAAATACATTTGTGAGAACATGGGGTAAATGGGCTAAATAATTGTAAGACATATGAATAAATTATGTAGGTGCCCTGTCCAGGGTTGGGAAGATTACCTGTGTAACAAATTTCAAAGCCAGATATAGCTGAAGGGCAAGCACAACATCCCTTATGTAACCACAAACTTAACAGAATATTCTGGTTGTGGAAAGAAAGAGGGGGAAGAAGGGAATATATATAGAACTGTATCATTAATTAAATTGTTTTTTTGAAAACAGTAAAAGCAGCCCACAAATCGGCTCATATTGGAATGCACCAAACCATTCAGTCTGTGAACCAAGTCACCTGGAAACAACTGAACAGCCAAGACCCCAGCCAAAAGTAAGACCCTTGCTTATATTACAGATGTACTAGAGATTCTTGCCCTTATAATAATGTTGATGCCTGTTTGAATCTTAAAATGTTTGTCTCAAAAAGTTCCACTTTTCCGTAATGTCTTAGTGTTTTAACCTACACTAACTGTTTAAGGTTGTGTGATTCTCTGGGCTAGCATTAAGCTACAAGATAAAAGAATATCAATGAATATGTAACACCTTGCAAAATATCTTACTACTGAAGTATAATTACCATAATGCAGGAATGTACCGTAAGATTTGGCTAAGAAATATAAACAATGGTACATTTAAAAATCATCGCCTGGTCTGATCAATCAAATCTATCCTGTGACATTCCAACAATACAGATTACTGATGGCACAATAGTGTTGGGTGTGTATTACTGATGCACTTTGGCTTCCTTCAAACGAGAAGTGTAATGCTTGAATGCCATGGATACCTAAATACTGTTGCCAGTCAGTTATGACGGCACTGTGCCTATCCATAATTGGGTATTTTCAAGTATGTAATTCTCAATGCCTTAATATTTTAAAGGTTCTGGAATGAGGATATGAACATAGCCATGAATTCAATGTCCTCCACAATTAGCAGACTTCCAGCCAAACAATTATCCCTGAAATAAGATAGCACAAGCTAATTGGAGTAGAGATCCACTACCAGCTAATATGCAGTCCATTCCATCTCACATTCAGGGTATTCTGCAGGCAAATGAAAGACCAACTGGTTATAATAAGTGACACTAGAAATAGCCAGTTAGTGTAATTTCAGATCTCATAAAATACGTACAGATGATTGGACACTAGACCCAAATATTAAAAAAAAACTCACCTCTTCTTCTGGTTCCTCAAATTCTTCTTCCTCTTCCTCTTCCTCCTCTTCTTCTGATTTTTTAATTTTAACTTCTTTGACAGGATCCCATTCATTTTTTTGGTATATCTGTCCTGTTTCGACATCTTGACGTTGTTCAGAAATTCTTTGGCACAGGTCATAATCAGGGCACTGTATCCAACCAAGATTAACAAAAGAAAAAGGTCTAATTAGTGGATACCACGAAGCTTCAATACAGATACTGCATGCTGATGGACCTGTTGCACATTGGAATATTATACCAGGAGCTTTAGCATGGTAGCATTAAGTAAATAGAATAACATCTGTTTTTCATTTTATTTTTCTATACATGCTTTTTTCTTTTTGGGGTTATGGGTAGACAGTATGTACAACAGCGGGAGCAAGGAAATGTATGTGGAAGGAATATAAGCAGCACACAGAAGCACAGACCCAGAGTCACATTAACAGTTATTGATCAACTTAACAGCATGTCTTGGAACGACTGGAAGAAATATTAGCACTAGGTGTAATCCTCATAAAAATAACAAGCACAATTTATACATAAGGCATCACATTAAGTATGAAAGCCAAGGATCAAGCAATATGAAGTAGCAGCTTCTGTCATTATACTAAGATCACACCCAAAGAAACATAAAGGAAATTAGTGTGCACTAACAATTAAGAATTTTTAGAAAGATTTTTAAAGGCTGACTGAAAGAGAGTGATTTATTCATTTTAAACTTTATAAAGTTCACAGTCTTTATGAGACATTGCTAATAAAATGTAGTATTTTTAAACTGTAATATAGAATATTATTTTTTTCATCCTAAATCTTTGACAAATACAATACAGATCACTATTTTTCAAGTTAATATTGCATCACCATGGGTCTGTGTATATATTTAATAAGAAAAGCTAAACTCTGATTAAAAAACAACAAAAACAAAAATACACAGATTAAAAATAAGCAATATGAAAGTAATGCCTAAGTGGGATAAGCATAAACTGAATCATGACGCATGCAGAGTGCAGTACATTCAGTAAACTCGCTTAAGTTTGATGCTTGGGAGGAGAATATATTACATATTTAACTGTCAGCTCAAATAAAAAAAGTATTTGAAAAGCTTTGCTATTTTAAGATGATATGTGTAGCCATGTACTGAAAGCTGGGATCATTAGGAAGGAGTTTTGTGAGTATACCCTACTCCACTTAGGTGCCCTGGTAGAGGCGTCTAGTATCATCAGGATATCTCCAGGCCCCACTGCCATGATATTGTAATCCTCACCAGTGTTCATTCTCACCACTTTTAATACATATACTGGCTTGTACAAGACCCATATTACAACAGCAGCGCAAAATGAATGACTGCATAGAGAAATTACTAAATTTTAGGAATTATGAGGATGTAAGGGAATTAACTGAAACAGAAAGGAAAAGAGAATCCAAATAATAGTTAGACCTTTATAGAGCACAAATTATTGTGAATTATGTCACATTATATATTTTAAAATATTTTCTTTACCGCAAAAGTGTCACTGTGTGCAAATGTAAGACATTCATTCATTTTCTGAACTTGTTTATTACAGGTTCAAGGCGTAAGGGAAAAAAATTATCATCAGGAAAATTCAATGGAAATCTGGTCTTACCTTTATATTTATTATGAAATCTGTCTTCATTTTCAGATTTTTCAGAAGCTGGATCTGTTCAGGAATTTTCAGATAGTCTTCTGACATTGATGGAAAGCAACATAAAATATAACCTGCGAAGTAAGTTTTTACTTTAGCATTTAAACATTGGTAACAGATTAAGTGATAGGTCATCTAATGGAAAAGTACTCTTCATATCAATCATGCCAGTAAAACACCATACAATAATATTCAGCTATTAATAAAATGTAAGGGAAATTGTTACCCGTATACATTTTATTTTTTATTTTTTTTCCATAAACATCACAATAGTCCTTTTCTGTCTGCAGAAAACCTCACATTTACCATATCTTAAACTGAGACTTCTATATATACAGGTACAACATACACATTACAGTGTTTATAAAACAGAAAAAAATTTGACAAGCACAGCTAAAGTATATATAAAAAAGAGGAAAACACGACTATCCTGGTGCCTCTCTGGGCCTATCTATATGGGTCTGTGGCACATCTCCATCTGTTGGTACAGCGATCCCCTTTCCCAATAAAAAAACTTTTTAAACAGTCACATCATCTCTCTGAAACTCTCCAATACTTATTTATTTCCTAGTCTGTCCACTCTTCCTGCTGACAAGCAAGCCCTTGCCTACTTTTCCACTTCTAACTCACCATACTGGTGGTCATTTGAGCATTTAAACACTAGCTCATCTTCACTTTTGAGTAAAGCCGGGAAGTATAACATTAAGAAACCCTGTGGCTGCTTTGCTAGAGTCCTTTTCAGTGGCCTCTGGTGCCACTGCAACTTTCCAGCAGCATAGTGTTAAACAACAGAAGAATCATTAGCAAAGTTAAAGGAAAAGAACCAGAAGAAGAGAACTAGGCTAGAGGCAAACACTGGGTAGCCAAAATAATTGTTGTCAACCAATGATATCAGAATCTGCAACTTCACAGACCACGTCCCCAGCAACCAAGACCAATATCCTAACAACAGAAGTCAAAGAATAGCCGCATTCCATATAAAAAAAAATGGGCAAAATGAAATGCCACAAAAAATTTCTGTAACTTTAAATAAGCACTTAACCTCAAAAGAGACTTCAAAAATGTATTTCTCATTTTAGAAAACACTGTGTAGGTATCAGACCTCAATAAAAAACCTGACCAAAAGTCCTACAAAAAATTAATAGTGAGTATATTGACAACACATTGAAGAATACAGGTGAGGGACAACCTGTCCTTCTCAGGATTCCTGTGACAACACAATATAGCACTTTCTGGTGGCTTGTGGGAACCTACTTACACCAACTGGAGATTGAAGATTTTGTACAACCCACTTCTGCAAAGGAAGCACCCCCTGCTGTCCATAAAGCATGATGTTACCTGGTTTCTTCACAATGCATTGTACTAATTTTTGTCAATACAAGATAACTTTTGAAATTAACACTTCCAGCTTACAATTCATGATCAATCCAATGATGAATAAAAAAAAGTAAAAAGAGCTATAAAAATAAATGTTACAGTTAGTGGCCAACATCTAGACATCCCAGACCCTTTCCCATTTACATTCTAGTTTTTTTTTTTTTTGTTACATACTTATAGGCAGAATGTCTTTTTCCTGCACAAATGGAGTTCTGGCCAGCAAACTAACATACTGTGCTGATTTCCAAAATTGCCTTGAATTTGCATTTAATTTATAATAGATTAACAGACTGGATGAATGCCACTAAATGTAGTGAAAAACTAACATTTCTTATGTGTACTGAAGGTAAAATATTTTCATAGTTAAGTTTGGATTAGGTAAAAAGACAAAATATTAAACTTATTACCATAATGTTCAACCTCTGCTGAGTTCAACTTGTCTAGAATAAGGGTTGTAACCAATTCTTCTGAAAGACTTTCCCCTTCATGAAGTATCTGCAAAAGCTAAAAAGTCCAATACTGTTATTCATTGATGTGTTTTACATTATTCATGTTCAAAATATTGCTATTGTCCCAAAATGCAGCATCTTATTTACCCCCTTGGACTGAGTATATACAGTAAATCAACAATAATGTGAAACATTAGATTTCATTAGATCGAGTGGGATTATTTATTTGTTTTAATTTTGAATTAATTAATTCAGATAATGCTTGAGGACAATTTTAATACATGCCAGAGTTCTGATTTGCCAGCAAGCCAGGACCAGCTCCAGCAGCAATAAGTCAAATGTAAGGGGTCAGGTAGGAGACACAAAATCACACTCTTGACAGCATGCTGCCAGGAGCGTGTCTGTTATTGCCTGAGTAGCATCATGTTTGTCTTTCTTAGCAAAAATTAATTCATTAAATAGGTTCATTCTATAATTCCAAATGTAACTTTATTTTCATTGTTCTCTTTATCCCAATCTCTAGTTACTCCAAACTCATCTTAATTTTGCCCTCTACATTCCCTTGTGACCTGACCATTTGTATTTTTGTTGAGAGTATCCTGTCTTTTCAAAGCAAAAAGTGTCTAACATTGTAAACAGTGTTCACTTTGGACTTTCAGAGTGAAATGAAAAGTGAAAAGCAAGTATTACTGGCTGATGCCACCTTAGCTGGCACTGGCCCCTAATTTCACACAACCATTTATTGGCAAAAGAGTGTTTAGAAAATGAATAACTGCATTTCATTATACCTTAATACCATGTTCTGTGTTCCTGCTTATATGTTGATTAATAAGGTCAGCAACTGAAAAAAATGATGACAAATATTGCTTTAAGATTTTAATTAAACAGAAATCAATTAAATACATTGTGTTACTTGAACACTTCTTACCATCAATAAGGACACAATTCCATGCCATTGAAATCATCTTGGCTAAAGTACTTTTCCCTACGCCCTGTTATTTCAAAAAAGTGATAAATTAGATATCTCAATGTAATATATTCTAACAAAACATAACATAATATTCCAATGCAATTCAGAATTTAATAAGGCCAGAGCCTATCCATGACATAACTGTGTGCAAGGCAGGAGCCAACAAAGTACAGAGTACTATCCATCACGGGGCTCACTATAACAAAAGGGGGCCAATTAGGAATATCCAGCTAAGGCAATGTGTACACCTTTGCGATTTGGTGAAGTACTGTACATTTAAGGAAATCCACACAGACACAGGCAGGATATGTAAACTCCTCACAGACAACAACAGAGCACTCAGTTTGAACCTTAGACAGTGGATCACTGAGGCAGTAATGCTAACCTATATATAGCTTCATTTTTTTAAAATTAAGTAATCATTTGCAATGTTACCCATTTATTCTCACTTAACCTTTTACATATCAAATTGTTAGGCCCACAAGCCAGTTTCAAATATGGATTGATGTTCTTTTAACATTTACCAATACAGTATTACTAAGCAAAGCCCGTTACTCCAAAACTGGCATGCTGTTCTGGGACAAATCAATTATTACAATTTACATTCTAAGAGGAAAATTATATATTTAAAAGAAAACAATTCTGAATGTGATAACTAACAGCATTTCTTATCAGCCAGTAAAACATCTGTAAACTATGATACATTTAAAAACCAAATACTTACAGGTTTTCCAATAATAATAAAACATGTTGGCTTCGACAGGAGAAACTCTCTCTCAGCTTCATCATCTACTAAATTATCTACCAATGACATCAGCTCATTTTCATTTTCGAGTTCTTTAGGCACCATTGTCTACATTTAAGAAAGTAAAAGAAGGTTTTTGCAATCATTTCACTAGGACTGGAATATTGATATTTTTAGTTTTGGTAAGCAGACTATGCAATTTTAGTTTATTTTTCTAAAAGTGCATTTTGAGCTTTGGTTTCACCATGTTGGGATATTGCTGTCTTAAAATTCCAGCACCCTGGGTTCTAATCTCAGCCTTATCACTATGTGTTTGGAGCTTGCATACTCTCCCCCAGTCTGTGAGAATTTTTCACTAAGGACTCTGAATTTCCGTCTACATCCCAAAGGCCATTGTGTTCATTGATTTGGAGTCTTTATATTGTCCAGTTGTATTTGTGTCCTATAATGGACTAGTGTCCTATAATGGACTAGTGTCCCAGCCAAGGTTGGTTATCTTCAGAATTAAGCATGTTTGATGATGGATGGAAAATGGGTTTCATTGTTGATAATTAACTAATACACAAGTTTAATAAATATAGAATTAAAGAGCAAAAATAATTTAATTACATTTTATACACTGAATTTAACTGTATGCAGCTTGAGAGTCATTGAGAGTTTATATTGCATCTTATGATGAATTAGAATATTTTTTCAAATAATTGTATAAACATTCTTCAGTTTAACATCTTTGGCAAATCTTGAACAAACGCAAATCGTATAAATGTGTTCAAAAACACCTAAGATGTGTATTTTTACATAGATGTTTATTCTGTATAATAGCTGGCATACAGGATGGACTCCCTTCCATCCTGAGTTGGTGGGTGTTCCCTGCCTTAGGCAGGAGCTTGGCAGAAGATGTCATTGTGGAAGTGGGTATGCTAGTATCCCGGCAGGTTGTAATAGATGTTCAGGGGAGACAACCTGTCAGGACTACATGATCCCCCAACATGCTAGGTGGCAGCAACCCTGGGTGATGCTACCTGTATGGCATGCTGGGAACTGTATTCTCATGTGGAAGTCTTGTTTAGTTCTGTGGGTGCCATCAGGGGTTGCTGCAGGAATCCATAATCCCTACTATGTGAGGTTTCCACATAACATAGAAGTGCTTCCAATGGGCCATACCCTGGCACTGGAAGAACTCCCAAGTCTCAGAGTAAAAGAGCTGTTCTGCCTTATCCAGGTGAGTTAGTGTATTTTGGAAGAGGACAAAGCACACATGGGAGGAGTCGAGAAAAAGAGAAGAGAAGAAAGTAGTTTTTTTTTTTGTACTGTGCTTGTTCTAGTATGCTAAGCAATCTGTTGGAAAGGTACTTGTTCATAATAAACCCTTTTATTCAAAACCAGGGCTTGTGTCTGGGGTTTGGGGTGCTACAATGCTCCCTAGTTGTCACATCAGATAATGTGGGACATAAATGCATAAATAAACAAAGTAGCTAAGCTATATATTAAAAAAGGCATTTTAATAAGTAGAATAAAATTCAACTGAAATACATATAATTTGTATAAAAGATGCTCAGGAAAAATACTGTACAGTTCATTTTGTAAATTTGCTTATTCCCTTAATGCAGGAGTGTCCAACTCCAGTCCTGGAGGGCCGCAGTCGCTGCAGGTTTTCATTCTAACCCTTTTCCTAATCAGTGACCAAATTTCCCTGCTAATTAACTTCTTTTTCCTTCATTTTAGTAGCCCTGTTTTAAGAATTATGTGCTCTGAATTGATTCTTTTCTTCATTAAATGGCAGCCAAACAGATATGAGAAGTGAAGTCAGCCAACAGATGATCAGCTAAATTGGGGCTTCAAACTCCAACCAATTTTACTCCAACCAGTTTCTTAATAAGACGCAGACTGTTGTTTTTAATTAAACCTGTTATTTAATTCCACAGCTTGTTGCTGCCACAGCAGACATTTCCAAAACTGTTGATTTTCTGCTTTGTCTAAGAACATCGTCAAAATGTTTTGGTGACCTGAGCAGATCATCCTTACTGAGACCTTCATCTTTCTTTATTTTCAGATACCATGTGATTGGAACAGGTCATGTGGCAGCTCGTTTTGTGTCTCATTATTGTTTGGCTACTAATTAAGGAAAAAGAAACAACTAAGGTGTCTTAGTCAAGTCAATTAAAAGTAAGGCAAAAGAAGTTAATTAGCAGCAAAAACTGGTCACTAATTAAGAAGATGGTAAGAATGAATATCTGCAGCCATTGTGGCCCTCCATGACCAGAGTTGGATACCCATTTTTTATTGGGTCACTGTAATTCACTGCCTTTCTAGATAGCATGGGAGCAAAGCAGGTCCCAGCTAAGGATCATGCCACAAACCATCATTAGACACACTCACTCTTACACACTCGAGCTCCGAAGCACTTTAGAGTCACTTATCTGCTTTATGTGCACACTCTTAAGAAGAGAGTGGGAAACCTAAGTGAACACTGGAAGATGATGCATATTCAACATAGATGATCCAGAACAATCTTCATGTGTCTTTAGAAGGATGGTAGCTTTTGTCCATTCACAATATTCAGAACTGTGACTTTTCTTCTTTTATCCCTGCTCTAGATTGTTTTGTAACATTTTAAATCACAAAGTGAAAGTAGCCAATAAACATTGTTATATATAAATTGATTTGCACTGAGACATGTTCATCTTATTAGCAGCCATCAAATTGTCATTATCACCTTGGACTTATAATTAAAACTGGACTGCTTTTTCAATGATACACAAAAAGAATCAATCAAAACTGCAATCAAAACTGATGGAAAATAATTCATATGTGCAAAAAATACTTTATGCAATGCATATGTTTTAAATGAAGATGTAATGTCAATTATGAACTAAACACAGACTAAAAGCGAGGGTAAAACACATGGACTGATTATGTCCGTTCTTCAGTCATATTTTATTTATGAAGTTTAGGTACCCTTGTTGTCTATGGAGTGGTTCTATGTTTTCACACGTTTGGAGTAGTGTCTGTCCAACTGAGTGTCCATCTCTTAGGATGTGAGACTATGAATGAAGTAACTTAAAAACAAATCACTCAGCCTGTATAAAACTTTTCATAATATTAACATTATAAAATATTTGAAGCCTATTGATTTGAAACAAAATTACTCCAGTAGATTTTGCTCTACAGAGATAACTACATAGACTATAGGTGCATGCTGTATACATATGGAAAGTATTGCAACAGTATCAAAGTTTTGACTTTGAGTTTCACATTTTAGGATTCTCTGAATATAATTCTATTAGTTCCTGACATGTCTGTTTATGTGTGTAATGTGTCTGCATGTAAGTATTTAATTATGTCAGTAACTCACTATGAACGGAACATGATACAGTAGCGCTTTGAGTACTGAGAAAAGCGCTATATAAATGTAATGAATTATCCATCCATCCATTTTCCAACCCGCTGAATCCGAACACAGGGTCACGGGGGTCTGCTGGAGCCAATCCCAGCCAACACAGGGCACAAGGCAGGAACCAATCCCAGGCAGGGTGCCAACCCACCGCAGGACACACACAAACACACCCACACACCAAGCACACACTAGGGCCAATTTAGAATCGCCAATCCACCTAACCTGCATGTCTTTGGACTGTGGGAGGAAACCGGAGCACCCGGAGGAAACCCACGCAGACACGGGGAGAACATGTAAACTCCATGCAGGGAGGACCCGGGAAGCGAACCCGGGTCCCCAGGTCTCCAAACTGCGAGGCAGCAGTGCTACCCACTGCGCCACCGTGCTGCCCGTAATGAATTATTATTATTATTATTAATTAGCATAATAAAATGCTAGAGCTTTTTAAATTTGAGGAAAAATACTCAGGTAAAATTTGCACTACAGAGATAATGATTTTTTTTTCATTTTTAGCTCATTGGGGTCCCAATTTTCAGTTTGCATTTTACATAATAAAATACTAATCTAAAATTTTCACTGCTAAATTCACAGCTCTCTCTCTCTCTTTCTCTCTTTATATATATTAAGGCAAGGCAGTGTATATTCAGATGAATGGGGTATTTGAAATTTATTTAAACAAGAAAGGCAAGAACATAATTATTCATATAAGAAAAAAAAACAAATTAAGACTGAAATTTGAAAAGCTTGTTACTGTATATGGTGGGGATGGTGCGCTGCTGACCTCGACTCGGGACGTTGTGGGTCGGTGGGGGGAATACTTCGAAGACCTCCTCAATCCCGTTAACATGCCTTCCAATGAGGAAGCAGAGCCTGGGGACTCAGAGGTGGGCTCCCCCATCTCTGGGACTGAGGTCACCGAGGTGGTCAAAAAACTCCTTGGTGGCAGGGCCCCGGGGGTGGATGAGATACGCCCGGAGTTCCTCAAGGCTCTGGATGTTGTAGGACTGTCTTGGCTGACACGCCTCTGCAACATCGCATGGACATCAGGGACAGTGCCTCTGGATTGGCAGACCGGGGTGGTGGTCCCCCTCTTTAAGAAGGGGGACCGGAGGGTGTGTTCCAACTACAGAGGGATCACACTCCTCAGCCTCCCTGGAAAAGTCTATTCAGGGGTCCTGGAGAGGAGGGTCCGTCGGATAGTCGAGCCTTGGATTCAGGAGGAACAGTGTGGTTTTCGTCCTGGTCGCGGAACAGTGGACCAGCTCTATACCCTTAGCAGGGTCCTGGAGGGTGCATGGGAGTTTGCCCAACCAGTCTACATGTGTTTTGTGGACTTGGAAAAGGCATTCGACCGTGTCCCTCGGGGAATCCTGTGGGGGGTACTCCAAGAGTATGGGGTACCGGCCCCCCTGATAAGGGCTGTTCAGTCCCTGTACGATCGGTGCCAGAGCTTGGTCCGCATTGCCGGCAGTAAGTCGAACCCGTTTCCAATGAGAGTTGGACTCCGCCAGGGCTGCCCTTTGTCACCGATTCTGTTCATAACTTTTATGGACAGAATTTCTAGGCGCAGCCAGGGTGTTGAGGGGGTCCGGTTTGGTGGGCTCAGGATTGGGTCACTGCTTTTTGCAGATGATGTTGTCCTGTTTGCTTCATCAGGCCGTGATCTTCAGCTCTCTCTGGATCGGTTCGCAGCCGAGTGTGAAGCGGCTGGGATGAGAATCAGCACCTCCAAATCCGAGACCATGGTCCTCAGCCGGAAAAGGGTGGAGTGCCCTCTTAGGGTTGGGAGCGAGATCCTGCCTCAAGTGGAGGAGTTCAAGTATCTCGGGGTCTTGTTCACGAGTGAGGGAAGAATGGAGCGTGAGATCGACAGGCGGATCGGTGCGGCATCCGCAGTAATGCGGGCGCTGCATAGGTCTGTTGTGGTGAAAAAGGAGCTGAGCCGCAAGGCGAAGCTCTCAATTTACCAGTCGATCTATGTTCCTACCCTCACCTATGGTCATGAGCTATGGGTAGTGACCGAAAGAACGAGATCGCAAATACAAGCGGCTGAAATGAGTTTCCTCCGCAGGGTGTCTGGGCTTTCCCTTAAAGATAGGGTGAGAAGCTCAGTCATCCGGGAAGGGCTCAGAGTAGAGCCGCTGCTCCTCCGCATCGAGAGGAGTCAGATGAGGTGGCTCGGGCATCTGATCAGGATGCCTCCTGGACGCCTCCCTGGTGAGGTGTTCCGGGCACGTCTAACCGGGAGGAGGCCCCGGGGAAGACCCAGGACACGCTGGAGGGACTATGTCTCTCGACTGGCCTGGGAACGCCTTGGGATTCTCCCGGAAGAGCTAGAAGAAGTGGCCGGGGAGAGGGAAGTCTGGGCATCTCTGCTCAAGCTGCTGCCCCCGCGACCCGACCTCGGATAAGCGGGAGACAATGGATGGATGGATGGATGTTACCACTACATTACTGTGAAGAAAAACATACAAAACAGCCTAACACAGGAGCCATTGTAATACCTTTTCTAACTATTGTTATATATATATATAAATATATATATAGTGTTCATTTTATGGCGAGAAAAAAAAATACACACCCATCACTAGTAAATCATAAAAAAATCGGATTAACCAAGTCTTAGTTAAATGATTACTTGCTGGTTTTTTTTCTGGAAAAGTCCAAAATAAAAAAATTAAATTTGTAAAAATGTTAACTTAAATCAGTCAGGAAAAAGTGCTATTTTATCATTTAGCCAATATTGCCAAAAATTGAGGGTGTGACTCAAAATTATAAAATTGTAAGATGGCATATAGCAGTATCATAACTACAGAAAAAACAAAACAAAACTTTTTTTATCGTATCATATTGTATCACGAAGGTCCATGTTTCAGGATGACATATTAAAACTATTGTCACAGTTCGCTCCACCGCCTTACGCGAACTGACTGTGGTGGGATCAGAGTGAGAGACTCTGAGAGGAGGTCTGAGAAATCGGGGCAGGGATAGGAACAAAGTACTGTACTCTAAACGACGAGGCACTAGTCATTATGCTACCTGTATTTTTTATTTTTCAAATGGTTTCAAATGTTAATTGTCTTAACTACACACATCATATCACATACATATTTTCATATTCCAGTGTTACGTTTCGTATTATTTAAAGACTTAAAATGCTACATAGTTCATATAGCATGATCGGTGCCCCTGGAAACAAGTCTCCCAGCTTTCTTTTTTGTTTAGGAAAATTCTGACAATACTATTGCGCTCTTACCATTAACAAATTATTTGTTTATAACTTAACTCTCATGCGAAAAGACAATTTCCCTAGGGGATTAAAAAAAGTATATCAAAATCTTAACCTATAATTCACCACGCTGGATACTGACAATAACGTTATCTTTCACAAGCTAAGACTCTAGCATTTTGGATTTAATGTGTTAAAGAATACACATGCACATATGTTGCTTTATCAGTCCTTGATCAGTGTCTCAGTTTTAAAAGTTAAATCCCTTTATTTTAAACTGCAAGAAAAAATAATGAAATCCAAACTGAAACAAGTAAAAACCCGAAGTGACAATGGTTTACATTTAAAAAAAGAAGATAACTTTTTTCAAACAGCTGGCCTAATGCTTATTCAAACAGTCAAATACCCTGACTGTAGATAAACATATACAAATGTAAATTTGTTTAAAATATCGGTAACTTACACAGTTTCCCTGTTGCGACTTCAGGGCGCGATTATTGTAGAGTTCGTGTTTTACTCATGTCTGTTGTAGCGTTGTGTAGCCATAGAGACAAGAGCAACTCTGGTGATCAAGAGCAGGGATTACTGGGAAATGTAGTTTTTACGAAAACAATGTACATCATTTAAAGATGTATTATTACCTTTGACTGAACAACTGCAAAGGCATCGCATATCTTTGCTGTGAAGTCCACGTTTATTGCTCGTTATTCGCTTTGGTTTAAGCATGACAGACTGCGATTTCGGTTCAGTGGGTTTACTTGTACTGTGCACGTCTTACACATTATTGAAAGAAAAAACTCGTTGAACAAAGCAGGGAAGGGGGTAAGGATCTTATTTTACATTTCACACTATCGCGGTTTCAAAGCGTAATCGTGAATTTTATTGACTTACATATGGTAAGGATATCTTTGTAATAGGGATATACTCTCACTCTTTCTCCCATGAATATTATACTCCCTGCGACTCGGCTTTAAAAAAGTCACGAGTTTCGCTTGCAACTGCCATGACGATATTTGTTAGTGTGAAATGCCGACATTTCAGTTCTGTCATAGAGGTTTTTCAGTGATTGTTCACCCGCTCCTGAAGATTTGTAGTTCGGTCCACCTCGGCACCTACAGACCACAGACCTTAAGCGCTTAATGCAGACGTATGTTTCAGGATTATAGATTTTTCAACATGTTTTTATTATTATTATTATTATTTATTATTATCTCTTCCCAACTCTGTAACTAAACGAAATAAAAGGACAATTCCGTTCATTCTTCTTCATGTTACAGTTTGAAATCACTGGAACACTATGGTTTTAAATAGAAATCGCCCCGATTTGAGTGAGGTCCGTATATCTCTTACAGCTCTTTGGGTGTTAAGCTGTAGTATAAAAGCTACTTCATTTTTTCAAATTAGCACGAAATCGAGAATTTCCATATAAAAAAATATATATATATATATATATATATATATATATATATATATATATATATATATATATATATATATATATATATACACACAAACATTTGAAGCTACATCTGCAACAGAGTTCTATGTCATAAACTACACAATGAACTGGCTGCCAACTGCAGTGTTATCCTGTGTCTTGAAAGACAGCCTTGTGCCCCTTGATGCTGACTCTTCTGTAGCTCTATGCAAATCTTTAAATGAAAAGTGGAAACAGAGATAAAATTATATGTTGAGGAAAAAAAAACTCTAATTTTGCAATTAGCAAAGATAGTTTAGAATCAATCTGGGATATTTGCTACTCATGTCAATAAGAAGCATTCTATCCATATTATTTACCTGCTTATTACTAGCAATTATTACCTTCATTATAATCATATTGAATTAGATCCATCCATAAATTAATTTTCTGAGCTTTCCTGGGTCACATTGAACTTGTTCTGATGCAAGAAACTATGCAAGACAGGACTCTCCACTGGATGGAGCATACAAGCCCACATGCAACACATATTAGGAGGATAGATTAGTCATTTGCTTGAATTCATAACATAAAATAACATCCAATTTAAAGAATATAATTTTAAACTATTACATAGGGCAACAACAAAATGTGAGAATAGGGCTGGCCTCCTTGAGTACTAATAATCACGATGTTCACAACAGCCAGCTGATCTTTGCTTTCCAGAGAGGCAGAGACTTGTGTCCTAATTGAGAAGCTCAGAAAAGGATAGGATGGAAGAACATCAAAGACTTTGCAAGACAGCTGAAGAACCTAATGCTGGCCTTGTCTGATCAAAGGCATGGCACAGTCTGTCCTTGCAAAGATGCAGCTTAACCCCCACAGTTCTTGAAACTAAATGTTGAATGGCCATCTTTATACAGTAACTGCAAAAATAAATAAAAACAGTCTTTTTGTCTTGCAGAATCATAGTTATGCAATCTGATTTCCAAAATGGAAACACTTGTTTGACAATATATTGGAAATTTGCCCAGCTTCAATAAATTAGCACTGAGTATTTGAAGTCTTAGTCTGCTGTGAGGTACAAATGCCACAAAACATTTTCCAGTGATATCCACTGTGATCAATGCAATAGACAAAAATATGTCACTACTGTATTTGATTTTCAAAGTCAAAAACTCAATATGGTAAATGCTCTCTCAAGTCAAGACCATCAGTTAGCAATGTTAGAAAGTTTATGATTACAAACTAACAAAGTAGTCACTTACAAAGAAAGGATGAATTCTATTTAACCTAAAGCATTTTTTCAGTATCTACATATTGTAACAGATGCAAAAATGTTATTTATTTTTTATTATTTGATTGGTGAAACACCAATAAATCATGAATGCATTTGTTGTCAAACCATACTGCTGTTCTCCTTTTGTTGTAGTTTGACGACAAATAGTTAACACAGTGCACTTTCACCACATGGACTGGAGTGAGGAGGGGCAAAGCTGCTGGAAAAAAAATCCAGACACATCAAGAAGTGTCCAATTAACATCCTAAACATGTCTTAAACTGTTGATCCATGCTAAATAACTTCCTGAATCTCTATTGAGTGGAAATCATGCAAAAGACTCCCGTGAACTGTAGCATGTTTGTTTCCATAACACAGCAGACAGTCTAGCACAGATCCCAATATATAGAATGCAAGGCAGCATGAAGTTGATTTCTTTGCTCTTTTTCAGACTTCACACTACAGTCTGTAACTGTTGACAGCAGCTACATAATCTTATTAGGTGGTTCTCAATAGGACAGGGGTCCTCAATCACAGTCCTGGAGGGACTGCAGGTTTTCATTCCAACCAGTTTCATAATTTGAAGTCAGGCCTAGCAGATAATGAAGCTTGGTATTTAATGATATGGCTTTATTGATGCTTTCATTCCTCTAAGACAAATCTTTATCACACAGTAGAATTTTTGTTTTCTGCGAGTATTATCCATAAATTATGTCATCTGGAATAGATTTGCTCTTCTTGGTACTCCTTTCTCATTCATTTATTTTGAAACATTGCTGAAACTTCATGATACATATACACACGTTTAAATGGAAGCATTTTAGCTGGACAGCTGGTGGTTCCTTTGTGATTTGCACCTCTGTATTAACTAATGGCTGATTAAGAAAACAATTAAAATCTGAATGAAAACTAAAAGAGACAATCAAGGGTTCATAATCATAACAAGCAAGTTAACTAAAACCAAGTCCAGCAGTAGTATATGAACGGGTTCTAATTAAGAAATTGGTTAAAGTGAAAAGTTGTAACCACTGCGGACCTGCAGGATATAAGTGAGCAGTCCCGCAATATGGCGCAAAGAGTGATGAGGCATTTACTGTACGTCCTAGTCTAAAGTCTGATGACGTCTTGCTTCTTTTTCCTCCTACCCTGATTAAGTGAATCGTATTGGATAATGGACTGACTACATACTGTAGTTGTTTTTCCCTGTTCTCATTGTCCGGCACATCTTGCAACCTGCTGACTCTGGACCACACTAGTTTCTTAGATTCTACTTTTGATCAATCTGTAATATAGTTAATATTTCATAAATTAAATTGTAACAGTGCTGACAAGTAGTAGCCCCCTAGGAAGGATTTCATCGTTGAGCCACCTCCAGTATGCGCTGGCATTCCATAATTCGAATTAGCAGCTTCAATGGCTGGCCTGCCAAAAGGGTAAACCGGACACAGTCCCTCGATCTCCATTGTACTGTGGCTAAAGCGAGACATCATTGAAAGGACTGCGAGCTACCTAAAATAGCAAAATGAGCAAAGATCAATTTAGTGGGCGCTGGTAAGCACAACAGAGCAATAATGTGGCACGAAACGTTAAAACAGTGATTTAGCAAAATATTCGCCACAAGCCGAGGGATGCTTTAAAAGCACTGATCTCATTGTCGCAAACCGCGTTATTAGTTTTTGGACGCGTGGGCTTCCGTATTCACTGGCGCACGTGATATTTGTCACATGATGGAAATATCTTCGCTTCACTCTGCCGGCTAATGTAAGATTTGTTTAGGTTATATTTTGTCTTTTTTAACAGCGGTATTGATAGTTCGCAGAATTAAGGTGTATTTCCTAGAAATAATAATGATACGTTGTTTCACAAATTGGCCAGACTACACGGCAATTCTCTAAACATAAGCTAATTTCTCTTAAATTCACTTTGCAGGTAATTTGTGTTTAATTGGCATTATGGAAGTAGGCAATTCTTCAGGTAAATTAAAGTAATATCAAAAACCGTTTGTGTTTGACGCTGTCATTGTCGTAACGCATGAAGAGACTTATATTTCATATTGTATACATTTCTGATTATAATAATCTAACAATAATCCAGCAATACTCGTAAGGGCAATGAAATATTCATTTTCGTTACAATGCTGCATTTGGTTACTACTGAACAAGTATCTTTATGTTATGGAATATCTCTCGGAGGTTTGATTCTGTTTTTTTGCATTAATTTCTGTTAATTTAAGATCATAATTGAGCAAGCTGTGAATGATACGTATCGTATAGTAAGTGAAATTAATTTCGGATAATGAACTAAGACTGTGCATTTTCAGTCATTGAGTGCAAAAGTAACGCAATTAAACAATTTCCGCTACTTGTATCTGTACTGTGTACGTATTATTGATATTGATTTATTCTTATCTATTATTTTTGGTATTCATTCCTATTTTTGATCTATTTCGACTTTTTTCTTCTAACTTATTCTTTGTTATTTCGTAAGCACTTTGAGCTACGTTCAATACATGTAATTGTGCTAAAGAAATACAGTACGTGTTGAAGTTATTTATGAAAATTACATTATGTAGACAAGCATTCTCAACCCGAACAACATATTATTAGTAAAGCAAACCGTAAATGCTAGGTAGGGCACTGAGCCTAATTTAATTGTTAAGTTAATGACCAACACTATGAATTGTTGTTATTCTCATACAGCTGTGCCCAGTATTTGCTGTGATGTGGCACAGTCGCAGGTTCATTTTGGTCAGACAATTATTCACAGGCTATTTCTCAATAAAGTCCTAATTTAAAATTATTATACATAACTATTTTCGCGTCCTTGGTCCATATGCTAGTCATTTGGGGTTTTAGAGTTTTCCTCTGATATACCTTATTGGGCACATTTGAGCCGTCACTTGAAAAAAGAGAAGTTTCTGAGGACTGGAAATTTGTAAATGTAATTCTGATCCTCAAGAAGGGAGACAAAATTGATCATGACAATTACAGACTTAAAAGTCTTTCTTCTGTACTATGCAAAGTAATTGAAACTGTAGTAAGAAATAAATTAGAAAAGTACCTATATGAAAATAATTTCATTCTGCAATATATAAAACCATTCTAGAGTCCCTCCCTTTCAAAGATCCAAGAGGACATTGGGAAAAGGATCTCTCACTCAACATCTCAGAAAAGGAGTGGAATGTAGCAATGCTGGGGGAATTCACTCGAGCTCCATATGCGCAAAGCATACAATTATTCAACTCAAAATGATATATCGAGCACATCTGTCTCGCATAAAATTGTCCAAAATGTTTCCAGGGCAAGATCCAACCTGCGAACACTGCAATCAAGTTCCTGCCTCACTAGACCGCATGTTCTGGACCTGCACCAAATTAACATCATTCTGGACCAAAATCTTTAAATGCCTATGAGACAGCCTTGGTGTCACAATCCCTCCTAATCCACTAACAGCTGTGTTTGGTGTACTCCCAGATGGGCTTAAAGTGGAGAAGGACAAACAAACTATGATTGCTTTCACTACACTATTGGCACATAGACTTATCTTTCTCAAATGGAAGAATCCTAACTCTCCTATTCTAAGTCAGTGGGTAACTGATATTTTATACTATTTGAAACTGGAAAAAATCATATTCGTACTTAGAGGATCTGTGCAGAACTTTTTCAAAACCTGGCAAGATCTAATCAATAACATTTTAGAATAAGCTTTTAAAGCAACAAGAAAGCAGATTCTCTCCCCTTTTTTTCTTCTCCATTTATCTTTATTCACTTATTAATTAATCTATTTACTTATTTTTATTAGCTTTAAGTTATACTCTGCTGGCTTAGCTCTCTTTCTCAGGGGTGGGGGTTGATTTGTTTTCGATCTTATTTTTGTAAAAATTGATTTACTTGTATGGAATGTTGTGTGATTTCAATAAAATCAATAAAATAATAATAAAAAAAAAAAAACATTTCATAAGTAACATCCAGCATAGGTTCAAGAGAGGAAGATCCTTCCAAACTGTGGAAAATGCAGTTTAATGTAGAAAAGGGCAAAATTCTGTACACAGACAAAAGGAATGTAAATTAGAAATGCAAGAATGGGAGAAATGTGCTAAATGAAGCAAGCTCTGAAAAGTGTTTAGGGTTTTATTTTGACAGTGTTAAATGAATAAAATGTTAGGTTATATTGCAAAAAACTGTTGAAATAAACCCATGGACGGTCTGTTTAGACTATGAGGCACAAGTGCGACCGCAGCTGGAGTATTGTGGACTGTTCTGGGGCCTCATGTATAAACGGTGCATACGCACAGAAATGTTGCGTACGAACGTTTCCACGCTCAAATCGCGATGTATAAAACGTAAACTTGGCGTAAAGCCACGCACTTTTCCACGGTACCTCATGCCCTGGCGTACGCAATTTCTCCGCTCGGTTTTGCAAACTGGCGGCACCCAGCGTCAAAGCAGTGCTACTGTTCCTGTGTGGTCACCCTTTCTTTCTTAGACCCACATTCCTGACGTGGCTTTATAAATACACTGAAACTAACTGCATATTGTTTATTAGTGTAATGCATCTGATTGTAATTAACCTGCAGCAATATAATGGTCCAGGGAATAGCCATAGTATTCCAAATACCATAACTGCTTTAGCATTGTTACTCTTAATGCATCTTCTTCAACTTTCAGCTGCTCCCGTTAAGGGTTGCCACAGCAGATCATCTTTTTCCATATTACTCTCACTGCACCACTCGGAGTATTTATATCACTGTATCTGAGTGGGGAATCACAGCAGCAGCTGATCGGAAAGAGAATTATCGGTATACAGCATGAAGCAGACGCTGACTCAGCCATGGCAAAACGTTTCAGAGACTTCCCTGTACGGACTTCGCGGTTTAGAAAAAGTTTCATCCCAAGAACTATAAACACATTTAATCAGTCCATCAAGTGCTCCTTGTAGAACTGTTTGGACTTAGAAGTTCAATCACCTCACTGTAAACTTGGGGTACAGTTATAATATTGCACAACCTGCGCCACTTTATAAAGTGTGTATTTACATATGATGACAATATCATTTTTAAGATGAAATGCAGCAAAATATGTTGATTATATTATACAGATAAAACTTCATTTAAATAATCTGTATTGTTAATAATTAAACATGTGAGGACACGGTGCCACAGCGCTAGCTAGTTCATAGATTGTTCCTGC
This sequence comes from Erpetoichthys calabaricus, assembly GCF_900747795.2. Lineage (NCBI taxonomy): Eukaryota > Metazoa > Chordata > Cladistia > Polypteriformes > Polypteridae > Erpetoichthys > Erpetoichthys calabaricus. The sequence continues at coordinate 187,635,635 of NC_041396.2, read as the reverse complement.
ATTGCATTGTATTCTTGCTCGTGCTGACACGACACTGGAAGGATAGACGGATAGAATAATTAGACATGTACTACGAAGATATTTCAATGTTCCTTAAAAGTTTTGAAGAATCGGCATTTTAAGCTTACAGATGGCTTCACGTCTATTACAGAGCTGACTGTGTGGCGATTGGGTATTTGGAGAAAGAAAAGTAAGGACAGGAATTGGAGGTTAGTACGTTTGAAAGAGACAGTACTGCTGCAATAATTTATTTCATCGCGCGCATGGCGCAGCAAGCCTCTTGCGTGAGACATGAACAAGCACTGTGCCACCGTGTTCCCATGTTTAATAACATGCTTTAACTCCTATCATCATGAAAATGATATCACGTATACATCTCAGTATTTTAATTATTCAGAGAGCTGTAATATCACAAATGTAATGGATTCTGTGTCCTGTCGGAGAAAAAGAAAGCCAGTTTAAGAAGCAGGTAGTGATTCACACACACAGAGCACATAGAAGATCAAATACAGAACAAAGTATTTAATGTGCTACTTTAGTTACAATGGGATTTGAGAAACTAGTAAATTAAACGATTTTAAGATGAAGTTTATGATGTTCTACTTTAATGGCAAAATAAACTACGTGATTAAAGTGGAAATTTCGAGATTAAAGTTGACATTTCATGCTTTTTTCCCCACTGTGTACCTATTTTTTTTGTCTGTACCCTAATAAGCTTTCATATGACACTCAGACGGTGGGCTACGACTTGCCTTTTCACGGCGACTTTGATATGTGATTTCTTTTTTTTATTTCGGGCACTGTGCGACTTTGTGAACTTGAGCTTTCAAGTTTCTCCGACACTCTGTCACTTGATCAACTTCATTTTGTTAATTATACCACTGTTTAAACCAACAAATAGTATGTTTTTCCTTTGCCTCCATTTGGTATTCGCTGAAATTCTTATATTTTCCCCCGTGCTTTTCCCATTGTCTTTTCACAGAAGGCTGAGCTTAAGGGCTATTTATATTGATTTGCATATTCAAAGAGGCGTAATTCTGGGAGGAGTTGGGGCGGGACAGAAGGCGCGTGCACGTGCGTTACTTTTCATGCTGATCGGAATTTATGTAGCAGAAGAACATGGAAGTTTGCGTACGTACAGATTCCTGCATCTGGATTTTTCTGTGTGTACGCACATTCCTGCTTTTGTGCTTACGCCATGTTGTAGTGTGAGTTCTACGCACGCCGTTATGCATGAGGCCCCTGGTCACCACACTTCAAAAAGACGTTGCAGCGCTTGAAGTTGTGCAGAGGAGAGTAACCAGGTACATCCCAGGACTTAAGCACATGTCCTTCTCCAACAGAATTGGAGAATTAAACCTGCTTAGTCTTGAGCAGAGGAGACAGTGTGGGGATCTAATCCAGATCTTCAAAATCCTCCAATGCATTGATAATGTAGATCCAGCAGAATTTTGTAAGTTTAAGGGTGAATCATGTACTTGAGAGCACCAGTGGAAATTAAGGGGAAGTGCATTTAAGACTGAAGCTAGGAAGCACTTCTTTATGCATACAGTTGTATGAATCTGGATCAACCACTATGGCAACCAGTTACAGGTTCTGGATGAGATATTGGGACAGCTTAGTTATTAGCTAAACAAAACAAGTTAATTCAATTCATGGTCATTGGGCAGTAGTGTCTGTACTGGGAGCATTGGGCGCAAGACAAGAAACTTCTTCAGACAGGGCAATAGTTTATCACAGGGCCCAGTCACACACACCTATGCTCACACTGGGCCAGATTGGAATTGCCAGTTAACCTTACCAGCTAACACAGAACACAGTTATACGCAGGAGAAGGTGCCAACTAACTCACACACAGACAATGAGTAGGCATGGGATTTGAACCCAGGATGCTTTATGCAGAAGGCAGCAATGATAACCACTGTGTTGTGTCAGACTGCAAGGAATCTTACTGTATGTATGTATGTTTGTTTTTTTAGAACAGACTAAATAATTTTAAGAAAGAACATCATTCATTGTGTTTATTAAGACCTAGCTTAACCTTTTTTATTTTTTTGTATATCTTTGTGTCATCATTCCTCATGACAGGTGACAGGATAGTTTTGGATAGTTTTTGAATCCAGTTCTAGTTAATGATGATAAAGTTGTATTTTGCTGCTGTGTGTTTCCTTCTTTTTTATTTCTTGTTGAAAAGTTGATACTTTCCTGTTCCAAAATGCACTATTATAATGTAAGGTTCCTAAATACTAAATACTTTATTGTTACTTTTATGAACAGATCATCAGAGTGTCTTCAGCAAAACATGCCTACATCAGCTCCTATAATTAGATGTGTTCAGAAGCTAGAACTTTATGAAACAAGAGCAGTAAGTAAAAAATAAAATTTGCATTAAATATTAATCATTGTATTTGTAATGTATCCTGTAACAAAGTTATTTTTTTATTTTGGGGCAGTCATTTTATTATAAAGTGTATTAAAAAAGTAACATTTTAGAGTTCAATTATTTGTCTGTGCGTCCTTGCAAGTATGTGTGTGTTTTTATGCTCCAGATTCTCCTTCTTTGGTAGCTTATTTCCTCTTTCTATGTTTTCTAGCTGTCCTGCCTCCTTTCATTAAAGAAACAGCAAAAGTGTACACTGAGAGTAATAACAAAGTGTTTGGTTATTATCTTAGCAAATTAATTTCACTTTTTACGTTATCAATCATAACTCTTTATATTATTATTGCTATTTTTTCACTTTTCCTGCATTTCTCAATCAATTCAGTGTTACATTTTGCTCCTGCACAGTTTGAGCAATGTTAATATTTTTATATTCAATTTAGTTTAATTCTGCTCATTTTTGTATAGCACTCTTCATATTGTAGACTCTGTGCTGTAACAGGTTCACAGTTAAAATGCAATTAAAATTTTACTAATTACATAATGTGTATACACAAAGATACAGATTTCTTTAAATACACAGTAAGACAAAGTACTTCCAAACTGATTAACATAAATGGAACCTAACAATATCTGTCCAATAGCATTAACATGGCAAGTTGAAAGAGGAGAAGTAGAAAACAAAAAAGTCTATAGCTTTCCTGGATAACATTAAACTACACTGGGGTCCATTTTCAGTTATAACAAACAAAGTCTGACACAGTCACAGTCCTGGTGACCTCCACTCCTAGAAAATCTAAACTATAGGTTTGTCCTGGGCCATCTAATATTGCAACAAGGGTATTTCTATCCTTTGATTTCTGTGCTTCCAGTATCTGAGATCTCTTTTCCATGGGCAGGAAAATGGAGTGGAAGTAGAGTAGTGGCACCATGTGCCAGAACACAGAGAAGGGTTAGTAATGTTTCATAGTTATTTTATTACTTATATTTTTATACAACTGACTAACAAACAGAGATGCAATACGATCATGCTACTCAGCAAGTATAATCACTGAATACTACATTGAAGTAGTGAGAGTTCAGCCTGTATTTAAAATCGGAGACCAAAGGGGCATCATGTATATAAGCAAATAAATTGTTCCACAGCTTTGCGGCCCTGTAGCTGAAACTCAACTACCCACTGTTATTTTGTTAATACTTGTAATCTTTAGTAGGCTGATGTTTTGAGATCTTAATGCACATTCCAGTTTGTAAATAACAAAGCCTTTTAAGGCTTTATATGTAAGAAGAAGGATTTGAAATCATTCCTAAGCTTAATTGGAAACCAGTAAAAGGACTCAAGTACTGGAGTTGTGAAACTGAGCTTTACAAGTTTCATTATTTAAAGCACTCGCAAAGATCCCTTCCACCTCGCCCTTCTCCTTCCTGTCTGCCTCTCCAGGTCCTTCTGTCCCACTCACCACAGATACTTCTCAAAAGCAGAGTTTTTAGAAAGTATTGATTGCAGCTGCTGTTCTTCCCTTTTTTCACCCCATGAAATGTTAGTATAACAATGAAGGCCACACGGTAATTTCTGGAATTCTTTGTCCTTCAATTAAGCATTGCCAATAATCTACGTCAGGAAGGATAAGAGTCTCATTTGCTGAAAAGATGATCCTATTTATGAAGGAGAACATTGGAGTTGTGCTGTTTCTTGTAGATGCTGATCACACACCAGGGATGCAGAATGATCAGAATATTCCTGCTTCATAAATAATCAATGTGCAACTTTTCCTAACTAATCTGCCCCTAAAACGTGTGTGCGCGCATGCGTGCACACACACACACACACGCACACCTTTGAATGCACACACTACTGATTAAGCAAAGACCTCCTGTTTTAGCATTGGAAAGGACTAATAAATACCCTGAGCATTTACTTGCAAGGCAAGAGATTACAAAGAGAATTCAGTCTAGGAGAAAGTCAGCATTACTCCATGGATTTCACATACATGAAAATGTTTTACCTTAAGTGAAAACAATTAGAAAAAAATATAGGAGGCAAAGATGCAAGGCAACTGTTAAGTTTTGACAGCATTTTTATTTTATTTTTATAAGTAGTGAATGTTTACATTTTGACTGAAGGTTCATTTGGATTGCTGCTGTTTGTTTACTTCTGTACTTAAAATTTGAGGTCAGTTATATTAGGTAACAATATTATGCAGACTTTTGAAGAGTTACAAGGTTAAGTTACTTTAGTTATTGTTACTGTTAAACTAAAGTGTTACGCAGTTATGTTATACTTAAGATTTCTAGGGAAAAAACTACCTAGGCTGCTTTTGTTCTTACATTTGACTTATGCTGTGTCACTGTATAAAATGCTGTGTCACTATTATTGCTGTATAATGCTGCTGCAGCTGCTGGCACCTTGTGGCAATAAACTCACATTTCGAATTAGGTAGTCTGTCATCAATGACAGTAGCTCATTGCAAAAGAAGATTGAAAAATAAATTTATTTTGTTTGCACTAATACATGGTGCTGCCTGCAAGCTGCAATTGCTGATAAAACTTTGTTCAGAATTTTTTTTTTCTATATCATTATTAATATCATTATTGCAAATTTCCTTGAAATAGCATGATATAATTTTGAGGCTATATCGCCCACCCTTACTGCTTATAAATTTTGGTATTATTATTCCTTTCACGGGCGGCACGGTGGTGCAGTGGGTAGCGCTGCTGCCTCACAGTTTGGGGACCTGGGTTCGCTTCCCGGGTCCTCCCTGTGTGGAGTTTGCATGTTCTCCCAATGTCTGCGTGGGTTTCCTCTGGGCGCTCCGGTTTCCTCCCACAGACCAAAGACATGCAGGTTAGGTGGATTGGCGATTCTAAATTGTCCCTAGTGTGTGCTTGGTGTGTGGGTGTGTTTGTGTGTGTCCTGCGGTGGGTTGGCACCCTGCCCGGGATTGGTTCTTGCCTTGTGCCCTGTGTTGGCTGGGATTGGCTCCAGCAGACCCCCGTAACCCTGTGTTTGGATTCAGCGGGTTGGAAAATGGATGGATGGATATTCCTTTCACTGTAGAAATTGCAGATTTACACTAACCGTAAATAGGTGAAATGGGTTTGAAAATTTTACATTATTGAAATAGCATAATAATGTAAAGAACAGCATTGTGGTACAGTAGTTAGCACTTTTACCTTATGTTCTCCAAGAAAATGGGTTGGCCTCTCTTGCCTGTTGCACATTCTCCCAACATCTACATGGGGGTTCTCTCTGTATTCTTATATCCTTTCTAGGGATGGTTCCTATCTTGTGCTGAAGCAGTTGGAATAAATTAGTTTTGCTGTGACTAAAATATAGATTTACTGGGTTTTGAAAGATGGAATATATATTTCCTTAATTAAGAATTAAGGTAGTTGATATCAGTGTAGCATTCCAGTAGATGATTGACATAATTGTGTTTACACAGCTCAGATGGGGTGATTGTACAATGTCTTGTTTATGCCAGGTACATACAGGGTATGTCAATCTAATTTTCTTTTTTGTAGGCCTAGAAGGGTGTCTTAATTAAAGAAACACCTGTTTATGATTGTTGATAATCTGGGTCAGTGTTTCTAAAAATATCAGTACATTAACTGAATTATTTTCCCTATTTACTCTAAATATGAAGGGTATTTGTGTGTGATAGACTAGTGAACTTTTAGGGTTGGCATCTGCTTTAGAAAATAAACAAATGAAGTGATTAATTTTGCCTGATTCATGTTAGTCCTCAATGTAAAAGTTGATAAGTTGCATTTATCTAGTAAGGCTTAATTCAGCAAGAAAGTTTAAAACAGCATGTCTTTCTTGGAGGAATATATATTTGTATATAGTTTCATAAGATATTTATAGAAGATTCAGACAATTAAAATAGCTAAAGTTTCCATTTTAGTTTCTATAAGGGCTGCGTGGTTGTGTAGTGGTGGTGCTGCTGCCTCACAACAAGGACACAAGGGTTTACGACCTGAGTGCTCGGTGCGTGTAGTTTGCATGTTTTCCCTGTCTCCATTTGGGTTCTCTCCAGGTACTCCGGTTCCTCCCCCCAGTCCAAAGACATACAGGTAGGCTTCATTTTCCTGGCGACCCTGCCCTAGATAAGTGGGGTAAGAAAATGGGTGGATGAATGGGCATCATTGGGGATTTTTGCCTCCCGCAATTCTTTCCATCATAGGCTATTATGCCTAAGCACTGTTGTTGCGAAATCTATGTTAGCTTCTCGCTGGAAATCTGATGATTCTCTTCATTCACTGAAAAATTCTTCCTTTCTACAATTTACTTCTACTTGAACTCTTTGTTGCAACGATTAATGGGTCATCCATCCTAAGTATTGAGAGATGGAAATCTGTGGTACATCTAGCTAGGTGCTGCATGCTAGTTTTCCATTGTCATAATCCTGACGTTGATGCTTAACCTTTTCTCGTTAATTCCTTGGTTTAACTCCTTATCACAGAGCGTGCATTGCTTTCTGCCCCTTTCATTGGTTAGTTTTGGCTTTCTTAACCCTACTGCTTTTTAGGGATGCTCCAATCGTGTTTTGCTTAAGGCCGATGCCGATGAACTGATTTCATGTTGATTGACCGATTCCATCCATCCATCCATTCATCCAAAAACATTTTACAATGAGCTACTGCATGACCAGATGCATAGAATCCTTATTTTTTTATATTAAAGTGTTACCTGTGGTTTAAAGTTCAATGATAAAAATACCAAATGTGTTAACTCTTTATTTTTTATTAACAAAATTAAATACATATGACATAAAAGAAAGCTATCATATTGTTTATTTTTTTCTTTAAAGTACCTATCTGAAAAAATGCTTAATAAAAAAAAAAAAAAAAGTTGTTTTCACCAATTTTCTAACAAAAAAACAAAAGATATATTTTCTCATACAATCAATTAATTAATATTGGCAATTAAGCACTGCTTAAATGTAAATATATAGTTATTTATAGGTTTTAATAACTTTTGATCATTAATTGCTTTTTAACAGCTTTTTTCTGTTAAAGTATACATTTACTATATTTATAAGAGTGATTTTTTTTCGTCAGTGTAACAGCTAGACATTTGTAATTCTTGAGGTGTAATTATAAAGTATGGATCACCATTTTAGTTATGTATTACTTGTTTCTTAACAAAATGTATACTGTATGACACACAGAAACAAATAGTAAATAAATATTATTATTACAGAAATATTAAACACAGTACAAATCTTTAAAAAAGTTGCAAATATATCACATGTTCATAAGTTGTTTATCAAGAAGACACAAGACTAACCTGCTTAACAGGTTTATGAGTAAATTATATATTTTGCTATTAAGTGAACATTCCTTTTGTTTACTAAGCAGCAATTTCAAAATCTTTATCTTTTCATTTTCCAATTAGTACTAGGGTGTCATTTTCCAAATAAAATGTAAGCTGCTACAGTTAAAACAGTCTTGCTGTCCAAACTGAAACTGTGTCTGTTTTAATTTTAATCACAAAAAAGGTCTGAATTCATTAAAGTACTTTTCTTGACATTTGTCTAAAAGTACAGACAATTTCTCTGATTACATTTTCTCAGTTTATTACTCCGCTTTTTTAACATAAAGATTAAGCTATCTGATGAATCAAGCCTTGACTTCTCTTAGGTTACACTGCAGGACATTTTCTGCAAGAAAAAAAGAGATGCCAACTACTGTAATACCTTTCATAAAGGATCACTGCATAGCAGGGGCTGAAAAGATTGGATTTTGTGATCGGCCAAGTAACCGATCACTGATCAAGTCTTTTTAATGAAAATTTCCCAATTTAGATTGGCGACAGTCAATTGGAGCAAGAATTTTTGATGGGGGAGGATGTGGGTAGGGGAAGGTTATCAATTTTAAAACCTGTAATTATTTTTAATTGTCTATTGTTTCTGCATATTTGTTGTTAATTAATGTCAATAAAGCACTTGTTCATAAATGAAAGGAACAAAGGGAGAAATTCAGCCTTCAGATATATGTTAGTCGTATGTGGGGAACAGCCCGGACACAGACAGGCAGACCTCATTTTGTCACCCAACACACGTTTATTATACAATCACTATTTATGGAAGTGCCACACAACTCACAGACTTCCCCAAAGTCCAGGCCAATACCACAATGCCTCACTCTCTTCAGGCCACCTCCTGTCTCTCCTCTAAGACCTCGTCCTCTTCCACCCGACTCCAGCCTCGAATGAAGGGAGGTGGCCCCTTTTATTCATACCCGGATGTGCTCCAGGTGTGCACCGGCAATCTTCCACCCGACACGCCCCAGTGTGAAGGAAGTGCCGGCTATCTCCCCGGAAGCACTCCGGGTGTTCCCTCTCTTCTTCCTCCCAGCACTTCCTGGTGTGGCGGAAGTGCTGGGGTCCAGGGTCCATCAGGCATGGGGACGCCCCCTGGCTGTGGCCACGGGCCCCTACAGGGTTGAGCTTCTAAGCCCTGTACCCGTGGCCCCCAATACAACCAGGGCGGTTGCCCCCTCGTGGTCTGGAAGAGGCATGAGCCCTCCTCCTGTCTCCCCGGGCGTCTCAGCTGGGTAGGAACCCCAGCCGGATGCCACAGTGCCCCACAGCCAGCGAAGACCAATCGGGTGGCACACCCCTGAAGTGGGTCCTACTCCTGAAACGCCGGGGTCCAACTTGGCACCCCAGAGCCTACTCCTTTGGCACCCCCTCCGAGGCTGGCGCACCCCTTTTGTTAGCGCCACTCGCCCCTCTGTACCCTCCACCAGCTGTGGAGCAGTTCCGTGTCCCTCCAGATGACGACACTGACGGGACCGCCTGCACTCTTTTCTTCTCAGCTGACTTTGGGGATCGGCCCTTCTCTGGACGTGCGCACCCAGCTGCACGTCCCTTCCTATCGGACGAACCGGCTTTCACCTCTCGATTCCTCCTGTCACTCTTGGACGCCCCGACGGTCTGAGTTTGCGTATGGGAAACGCACAGATCCAAGCCCGTCTGTGTCCATACAGAACAACGGGAGACTGTCGCAGGCTCGGGGCGCTAGGACCCAGGGCACTCATCAGCCCCTGTCCTGCCTGCCCTCTCGATCTTTCTCCCCTCACCTCACTCACAGCCTTCACCGTCACCTCCGATGTTGGAGACCCACCTACTTGGTTCCTTCCACGAATGTCACGGGCCCCTTCGGTTGGTTCTCCCTTATGCTTTACGGGGTCGGCTTTACCTACCTTCCCTGCTGTACAGCTCCGGCCAAAGGATCCAGCGATGCGCCCTTCCACCGCAGCATGCAGCGTCTGTAATGATGCACCTGCCTTCACCTCCAGCTCCTGCAGGTCCGCACGGAGAGTACTGAGCCCCTGCAACAGCGGCGCTACAGCCTGAAGGGATTCCTCCAGCGCACGCAGCACTACAGGCAAGGACAGGAAGTCAGCCGGCGCAGAGCCTACCTGTCTGTCAGCCCCCTGCTTCGACTGCTTCCTGTGGGCCTCTTCCTCCGGCCCAATCAGGTCTCCCCCCGGCACGAGATGGGCATTCCTTGGTCCCGCCTCCATCCAATCATCGGCGGGTACGCAAGACACACCACCCAATCCCGTGCCTGTCACGGGGAGGGACTTCCGGTCCGCGGCCATTTTGGCTCTTCTCCTCCTGGTGCGGTGACGAGCTGGCTTGCTGTGCTACAGCGTCTCCCTCTCTGCAGCCCCTGCTGCCACAGCCGCATCCGAATAGCTCCGCAGAGCAGCGTGTGTCTGCCACCGACGCAGACCCTGCCTGCAAAACACAAAACAAGCTCAGCCCCTGAGGGCTGGCTGCCGGCGAGCAGGGAACTTACCTGCTGGGTCCCGTCTCTCCGAAGCTACTGCCTTGGCATGCACTCCATCGACACCGTGCCGCCCCGGGCACCTTCTTTGGAGCCTGCTGCACTCCGGTAAGGCTCGTCGATATTTCGCCGCACCAGGAGAGAACCTTGGGACCGCGGTCTGTTAGCTGTCTGTGGGGCGAGTCTCTCTCACTGGGCTGTGGGCACACCACTCCCGCGACGCGTGTGTTGGTTTACCTGCTATACCGGACTGCCCACAAAATTATTTTGTCGGGGTCCCTGCCTTGTAGCAGGCAGAGAGTCCCATCTGGGATGCCATTGTGGGGAACAGCCCGGACACAGACAGGCAGACATCATTTTGTCACCCAACACACGTTTATTATACAATCACTATTTACAGAAGTGCCACACAACCCACAGACTTCCCCAAAGTCCAGGCCAATACCACAATGCCTCAGTCTCTTCAGGCCGCCTCCTGTCTCTCCTCTAAGACCTCGTCCTCTTCCACCCGACTCCAGCCTCGAATGAAGGGAGGCGGCCCCTTTTATTCATACCCGGATGTGCTCCAGGTGTGCAATGGCAATCTTCCACCCGACACGCCCAGTGTGGCGGAAGTGCCGGCTGTCTCCCTGGAAGCACTCCGGGTGTTCCCTCTCTTCTTCCTCCCAGCACTTCCTGGTGTGGCAGAAGTGCTGGGGTCCAGGGTCCATCAGGCACGGGGACGCCCTCTGGTGGTGGCCCCCAATACAACCAGGGCGGTCGCCCCCTCGTGGTCTGGAGGAGGCATGAGCCCTCCTCCTGTCTCCCCGGGCGTCCCAGCCGGGTAGGAACCCCAGCCGGGTGCCACATGTAGTATCTTTGTTTTAAAGAGCAGATTGCAAAATGGTCGCTTCCTGGACAGTTCAAAGAGATGATATCATGACTGTCTATACAATAAGGTGTCGGCTTTTCTCTGTAGAAATACTTTTGTTAGTAATAGAGAAAAATGTTGAGCAATTCCCAACCTGATATTCTCTAACCCCAATTCCAAAAAAGTTGGGACAGTGTGTAAAATGTAAATAAAAACAGAATGCAATAAATTGCAAATATCATAAACCCATATTTTTTCATAATAGAACATAGAAAACAAATCAAATGTTTAAAGTGAGAAAAGAATAAGGTCATTTTGAATTTGATGGCAGCAACACGACTCAAAAAAGTTGGGACAGGGCCATGTTTACAACTGTGTAGCATCCTCTCTTCTTTTAACAACAGTCCGTAAACGTCTGGGAACTGAGGAGACCATATGCTGGACTTTTGGGAGAGGAATATTGTCTCATTTATTTCTGGTATAGGATTCTAGTTGCTCAACATTCCTGGGTCGTCTTTGTCATGTTTTTCATTGTATGATACACCAAATGTTTTTAGTTGGTGAAAGGTCTGGACTGCAGGGAGGCCATTTCAGCAACCAGACTCTTCTACTAGGAAGCCATGCTGTTGTAGTAGATGCACTACGAAGTTTAGCATTGTCTTGCTGAAATATACAAGGCCTTCCCTGAAAAGATGTCATCTGGATGGGAGCATATGTTGTTCTAAAACTTGTATATACCTTTCAGCATTGATGGTGCCTTTCCAGCTATGCAAGCTGCCAATTCAATAGGCACTAATGAACCCCCGAGCACCATCTCAACTGAGCACTGGTAACAAGCCGGATAGTCCCTCGCCTCTTTAGTCCAGAGGACATGGCGTCCATGTTTTCCAAAAACAGTTTAAAATTTCGACTTGTCTGACCCCAGAACAGTTTTTCACTTTGCCTCAGTCCATTTTAAATTAACTTCTTAGAGTTGTTTTCTAATTGTGTAGTTAATTTCAGTTCCTATTCTATTCACCTTAACTTTGCTCACATTACAGTGCCTGAATTGCTTGAGTGAACTGTAATTAAAAAAAAAAAAATGAAACTAATAAACCACAGACACTGTGAGTAATTTGCAACTAGTTTTATATAAATTGTTTATAGTAATGGGAAGCAGTGAATATTAGGTCTTTATTGATGCATTGTGGATAATTGACATATAACTTTTAGAATGCTTGATGTCTTCTTTGTGTACACATGAATGGATTATCAAGCAGTAGACTCTGTCATATACCTGCACAGCTGTAGTAGAACTGTTTACAAGAAATAATGAGAGAACATACAAGGAATATATTAGATGTCTTACTGAATGCTGCAGTAATAGTCTGTTCCTCAGTGTCTGCAAACAAGGGAGCTGATTGTCGACTTAAAGATTTAAAGACTTTAATTGTTGTCATTAATGGAGTTTCTGTAAGAAGATTTAATGTTTTTAGCCATTATGGGACAACTTCACTCAGATTATCTTATGGTAACTCAACTCTGCCTATCTCATTAAGATGCCTCAACAGCGACATCACTTTTTTGAGAGACAAATGCAAGGTGAAGAGCATACTGACTAGCTGTATCACATTCTGGTGTGGCAACTATACTGTAACAGAGTGCATTGTACTTCAGTGGGTGGTTTATAATGGCCCAGTTCATCAATGGAACCAAGTTGTAATAGATAATGAGCAATAGTGACAAAAAATATCTGATAAAGGTACCTTCTATCACCTTAGAGCTACCACACTCAAGTAACAAACTGTTGATTCCCGTGCCATTGAGCAACTGATGCCATAACATCTGACGTGTCCGCAGACCCTCAAACATTTTTTACAGCTATTCTATTATTACCTCATATTTAACAATCTTCTTGTCCTTTGACCGAGACTCCATTATATAAATGTCTGCACTACCAATCAGTTTTCATTATTGATTCAGTGTTACTTTCTCTACATAGCTTATTTTTTTATTTTGTCTTGTTAGTTGCTCTATTTGATGAATTTTGTTTAAAGGTTTTTAGTGACCCAGATATTTTCATGCTTTTGATAGAAATTATTATTTTTTTTTATCAAGATATCATTAAATTAACTAAAAAATATTGCTAGTGTTGGTAATGGGTATTACTGCTTGAAATGACAGTTTTTATGTTTATTATTCACATATGACTGCAAAGTACCATTTCCTCAGTGTCCTAATAATGAAATACATGAGCTTATGCTTAATCAGGGCCTTCCACTTTTTTTTCTATCGTTGTTAGATCCAGTTTGCCCTCTTCTCTCAACAAACATTTGTCTCTTTTTCAAAAGTTTAAACTGTGCCATGACAAGACAGAGATGACAGTTCCGTCTCACAATTAAAAGAATGCAAACATATCTTCCTCTTCAAAGGAGTGCGTGTGAGAGAGAGAGAGAGAGAGAGAGAGAGAGAGAGAGAGAGAGAGAGAGAGAGAGAGAGAGAGAGAGAGAGAGAGAGAGAGAGAGAGAGAGAGAGAGAGAGAGAAAAGAGCAAACAGTCAAAAATCAATAGGGCTGTTTGGCTTTTAAGTATGCGAAGCAGCGCCGGACAAAGTACTGTAGCTGCAAGGAAGGGAGCAAGCATTTTTCAGCATTTTTTAGAGGAGCGTCCGTATCCTTTAGGCCAGTGTGCGAACAGCCCCTCTGCTCACACCCCCTCTTGTCAGGAGCAGAGAATTTCAGAGAGAGAGAGAGAGAGAGAGAACAATCAAAAATCAATACATGCTGTTTGATCTTTTAAGTATGCGAAGCAGCCACATGTAAGCCCAGCAAAGAAGGGAGCACTGTGAAGGTAATCTTTCAGCGTTTTTTGAGGAGCGGCCGTGTCCTCTAGGGGTGCGAACAGCCTCCGTGCTCACAATATATTTGAGGAGTTTTATGTAATACATAATACGCGCTGTGGTTGGGTAACTTCTCAGCCATCTGCCAATAGCGTCCCTTGTATGAAATCAACTGGGCAAACCAACTGAGGAAGCGTGTACCAGAAATTAAAAGACCCATTGTCCGCAGAAATCAGCGAACCAGCAAAATATCTGCGATATATATTTAAATATGCTTACATATAAAATCCGCGATGGAGTGAAGCCGCGAAAGTTGAAGCGCGATATAGCGAGGGATTACTGTACAGTGGAACCTCGGTTTGCAAGTAACTTGGTTTATGAGTGTTTTGCAAGACGAGCTAAAATTTTAAATTAATTTTGACTTGATAAATGAGTGACGTCTTGCAATACAAGTAGTATGTATACGCTTTGTCTGCTGAGCGTCATGTAATCACAACTCTCTCTCTCTCTCTCTCTCTCTCTCTCTCTCTCTCTCTCATTGTGGGATTGTGGGCAATCGTCTCCTATTCTCCGTCTAAGTCGGCGTGCCTCACTCATATAGTCAACATCCGTACGAGCGTATACTGTTTACTACAGCATTGTGACTGTGTTTGTGTGTGTGTGTGTGTGTGTGTGTGTGTGTGTGTGCACGTGTGTGCTGTGACGTGCGAGTCTCCGTCTTGCACCACCAGCTTTATTCAGCTTGAAACAGCAACAGCGCGGTTATTTATTGTAGCGGGATCTGCCACTCACCTATACACAGACACAGCAGTCAGGCAGGGTCGTGGCCAAGCAGTACTGTGCCCTGAGCATTTATAATGTTCCTTGTTCCTTGTATCACCCATTGACGGCAGGCGCTTATAGCATGTCCACGATCTTTTCGGATTCGCTTTTATGGCGAACTGCTACAGCGCTGGGAGACTGCGATTGCTTTGGGACGCTCTTCCGCGTGTTGTCCCGTTGGGTGGAATCCCACAAGAGTTTAGAAACTTACTCACACCAGCCATGATTCTTTTCAAAGGTAAAGTGCAGGTTAATTTGTTTTATGTATTTTTACTTTATATTTTGTATTAATCATTTTTATATGAATAGTTTTGGGTTGTGGAACAAATCATCTGAGTTTCCATTATTTCTAATGGGGAAATTCACTTTGATATACGAGTGCTTTGGACTGTGAGCACGTTTCCAGAACGAATTATGCTTGCAAACCGAGGTACCACTGTACTAGTGTTTAAATATAGTTGAATGTGTATTGATATTCATTGCTTTTTGTTACTATTGTTTTTTAATTTTTTGCTATAGCATCGTACCATGTGTAGTGTATTCCTGTATTGTTCTGAATGAGTGGGCGCCGCTCTCTCAGAAAACCAATGTACAAACCGGCGGTAATACCTGACTAAACCAAAAAATGCCTGGACTTGCTGCTTCGTTCACAGACGGGGCCATTTCAGTATGGTGCCTACTTTCGAACACAGTGGCTTTACGGTACCCCGACCCACCAGGTAGCCTAAATATTTAGATTTAGCTTCGTTCAACCCAAAAAAAACATTTTTTTGGATTGATCCGAAGCCCGGCTTCACCCAGCGTCCACAATACTGCTCGGACCTGCTGTATGTGTTCCTTCCATGTACTGGAATAAATGATAATGTCATCCAAGTAGGCAGCACTATACGCATTATGAGGGCGGAGCACTTTATCCACCAGACACTGGAAAGTCGCAGGAGCCCCATGTAACCCGAATGGAAGGACCCAATACTGCCAGTGTCTACTAGGGTTGCTAAACATGGTCTTAGCCTTAGCAGAGTCCGTTAAAGGAACCTTCCAGTACCCCTTTTTCATTTCAAGTGTGGTCAAATTATTTGCCCGTCCAAGCCTCTCAAAGATGTCTTCCACTCAAGGCACTGGATAAGCATCGAATTGGGAGACTTGATTAAGTCGATGGAAGTCATTGCAAAACCTCCAACTTCCGTCAGGCTTACTAACCAAGACTTTCGGACTGGAACAAGAAATATGACTTTTCACTATAACTTCTAGTTCCAGCATACGCTTGATTTCAAGCTCTACCTCTGCTTTATTTGTCTCAGGGGTGCTCTCGAACTATAACCCCGGGCTCTGTCACAATGTCGTGTGCAATCAGAGAGGTCCTTCCTGGTTTTTCGTTCACTACCTCCTTGCCAATGGGGTAGCAATTTAGAATGGGAGGTAGGAACTAAAACCATGACACGATCCCCTGGATGGAATTCTCGGAGGGTCGTACTATGGTCATAATATTGGGCCTGTGCTGCTTGTGCCTCTTCCATGTGACTTTTTAGAATGCGCTGAATTTTTCCAAATCTATCGCGTAACAATCCTCGCTGACCACCTTGTGAAGCATTTGCTTGAGAGTCTGATTAAACCTCTCAACTAGACCGTTGGTTTGAGGATGATACACCGCAGTCTTTAAGTGCTTTATTTTAAGTAACTTGGTCGTCTCCTTTAACATCTTCCAAGGTAAAAGGCGTCCCTTGATCTGTAAGAACTTCCTTAGGGATGCCAACTTGTGCAAAGACCCCTATCAATTTCCGTGCGATAGCCTTAGACGCGGCTGAGCACAAAAGAACAGCCTCAGGATATCCGGTAGTATAATCCAAGAGAACTAATATATATTTGTCCTTGGGCTGAGGGCTCTAGTGGTCCTACTATACCAACCTCAATTCTTTCATAGGGGACATCAATCAAGGGAAGGGGAATGAGAGTAGCTTGGTCCGTCCTAGTAATTTGCCACAATTGACACTCTGGACAAGAGATACAAAAACGGTGAACCTTCTCATTAATTCCTGGCCAAGTTTTTTCGGTGCCCAAATGGCCTCCTAGGAGGTGGGCGTGTGCCAATTCACAGATGCCGTCGGTAGATACATGGGATTAACAACAGCTTCCGCACCTCCCTCTCATGCTCCTCTTCCCGATATAATAGGTCATTTTCTATCACAAAGTGAGGACCCTGTGGCATGGGCTGATAAGTGTGTTGGGCACTGACTAGTACGACTGCATTTTTAGCAAATTTCAGCAGGTCGTTGTTCCATTGCTCCCTTTTGAAAAAAGCTGGTGTTACTCTAAATTGAAATTGTATCTTGGAGAGTGGGTCTGGTCTAACCTCATCGAGGCACTGGGTGATGATGTTTCCGTCTGCGACAGTCCAGAAACCTCCCCATTCCCCTCTTGATCTTCCGTATCTCTCTCCGCTGGCTTATTACATGGAGTGGAGACTCCTTGAGATGGGTCATTCCTGTCTATAATGAGGCCTATAATTATGTTTGGGAGTAGTCTGTACTAAACCGCAGTTATTGTTAGACCAGTCCCACCCCAGTATCACCGGAAAAGGTGGATTTGGGAGGACTGTTACAGGGAATTTTTTTTAGCGATCTTCGATGGCTGATGAAACATAGGGCGGTTTTATATTGTCGGATTTCTCCATGTATACAAGTCATACTGGTCTTTAATTTTTCCCACTGTTGCGGTAATATATATTGGCGATCAACAATTGAAATGTTGCTGCTGGAATCAAAGAGTGCTTCAACTTTAAATCCATTTACAATTACTACTCCCTTATGTGATATCATCAGGGTGTTTGTAAGTGCACATAACATCTCCCTCTCTCTCCACCTGCATTCGTCCTCATTCCTCAAGTTGCGCGCCCACGGGTTCGGGGACTTTGGAACAGGCTCTGGCTGTAAGGGAGAGGCAGATTTTGTGGGATGTAATCCCATGGTGTCCGCTAAAGGACCTTTCTGCTCTTCCAGATTACATGGCCATCCTAGATGATTCAATGAGCTCTATGAGCTCATTCATGTTGAAACTCTCCCCAGACTGGCTGGGTGAAATGCTCAGGAAGGGTCTTAATTAGTAGTTCAATAAATAGGCTATTTTCTGTCTGGATGGTGATACATTCAAATGACCTTAGCCATAGTGCCATCTTCTTCCAGAGAGCAAAGGCTTGCTCCTGGGTCGGGCCGCTCTGGGTCGAATATCCAGTTTTTTTCATTTTTCCATCTGTTGGTCTGGGGATGCCCCACATTTAGCTAGGGTCTTAACCCTAGTGGGGGGGGGCGGGGGGGGATAGCTGTCTCCTCTGAGAGAGCATAATAAGCCCCCTTCGCCTCCTGCACCGGGTCTTTCTGGACCACAGGACGACCCCCCCCCCCCCCCCCCACTACGAAAACTCTGTCCTGGTACTCTCTCACCTGGTTATTTTTCAGGTCCTGTCCCTGTTTCTTCTGGGTTTCTTGCATCCTGCCGACTACGCCACTGTCACAATAACAGTCGAAAGACGACCAAAAAGGTTTGGGGCAGCCACAAATATATTGTGCCATGGCTGCAAATGGGTAATTAGATTGTGAGATGCTCACACGTCTGAGTCTAAAACTGAACTGATCTTAAGGTTGTAAAGATGGCAGCTTTAAAGGCTGCTACCAAAAGTGGCGTCATCAGTGGGGGCGAAACTGGAAGTGATGTCAAATCAATGGCTCTGGAACCATGCAGGATTTCCTGTGGATGGTCTGTAGATGATTGAGAGAGAAAGTCAGTGCACCTCGCCATCCCCTGGTTTGGCGTGGGACTACTAATATTCAGGCCCTTTAGCTGCCTCCCAATCGCACATGTGTGACACTGCATAGATACCCATATACACATACATGCATGTATACCGATTTAAAAATAGCTAATAAGGTTTATCATCACCAGTTATTGCATGGATAAATCTTATATATAATTCGCCAGCCTACTCACTCACTCACTCACGTCTGTCCGAAGCCGAATGCGCAGTCGCCTTCTGCGCAGCTGCCCGAATAACCTTACGAAACCTACATCGCGGCAGGCGGCGGATTTACGGCCGCGAAAATTCAAAGAGAAAGGCGACTTCGACCGACATCCAGCCCCAACATCGCGGCAGACTGCGGATTTAGGGCCGCAAAAATTCAAAAGAGAAAGGCGTCTTCGATTAAAGCTCTAGAGGCCTGAAAGGCGATTTCGACTACAGCTCGAGGCCTAATTACACATTCATTCAATACACCTATATCAGGTTTGTGGTGCTTATACTTATTACTATTCCACTCGTGCCTGTTTCATCTTACGTTGTCGAAACGGGCTCTTTGTCTAGTGTATAAATAAAACTACCAATGACATTTAAACATGTGCTCAATGTTCTATTAGTATTATAGTGCTTTAGTGATGAAAATCACCTTTGATCAAAACAGATTATTGTTTGTTCTGTTTCTTTTGTTCAGTTCACATATAGCTTTGGGGTAAACATTGTTCTTAAATCTGTTAGTCCTTGCTATAACAGACCTATAGCTTCTGCCTGAGGGCAGCTGGTCAAATAGATGATGTCCCAGGTGGGATATATCTTTTAATATATTGTTTGCTTGGTTGAGAAGGTGACTGCTGAATAGATCCTCCAGTGAGGGCAGAGAGCAGCCAATAATCCTTTGGGCAGTGTTAATGACCCTTTTGAAGGGCTCTTCTGTCTGCTGCTGTGCAGCTGGCAAACTATACAGAAATGCCTTAAGTCCTCATGCTTTCAACAGAGCAGCAGTAAAAGGATTCCAGTATTTTCTCCTGCAGATTGTTTTTTTCTGAAAGCCCTTGGGAAATAAAGCCTCTGCTGTGCCTTTTTCACTACTGTGATGATGTTAATAGTCCAGTAAAGGTTCTTATATATCACCATGGCCAGAAACATAAAAGCTGAAACCCTTTCTACACAGTATTCATTGATGTATAGTGTGACGGGCTCTGCGTTGTTCTTTCTGCAATTAATTATGAGTTCCTTTGACGTGCATACTGATGAAGTTAGGATTTTAAAACATATTGTCAATTGACATCGATCTTGGTGCCTCTAGTATTAAATTATTTTATCTCTCTGCTTGTTGTGGAGTCCCTTTGAGGCACTTGTGGTGCACTGGCTAGTGACTTTCCCAGCCAAATTAGCTGCTTACAGGTTTTTTGTGATGTTGGCCTCACAAAGCATCATGGGGGGAAGACTGCCTAAGCTGGATGCTCAGTAGGTTTTCAGAGAGAAATTCGGTGAATGAGCTCACTGGTGATAACCAGCAAATTTGCTGCAAAAAAACACTTTTTTTTTCTTTTCCTGATCTCAACCCTTGATCCAATTGATTCTGGATCTGGGCTTGGAATTGAAACATTAGTGTTTATTTGGAAAGAGGTTTGTAAAGAAGTTAGGAGAGAGAGAGAGAGAGAGTGAGGCCAAGTCTGAGAGAGATTAATGAAGGTCATGCCTGTTTAGGACAGTGTAGTGGGAATAAGATTTCTTTGTTTTGTCATATCTCCTGTAGTATGTTTGTGTTTTATTTAACACTTTCTGGGTCATTTTATTTATAAAACACATTAATTTTTTGTTCTTGAAACATTTTGGGATTATTCTGTGCAGGAAGAGCTGGCAAGCTATGCTTTTTTATTATGAACTTTTGTTGTATGGAAACCAAAACTACATGAAATGCTTCAGATCTCTTCTTGAAAATGCAATATACACTAGTGTAAGTGTAATTTTTCTTGCTTTGTACTAGATACAGCATGCTGTATAACCCAGCATCCTGTTAAAGTTTTAAGTTCCTATTGTGCTTAGTACAAGAAGTTTTTTTTTTTTTATATTTTTGCCTTCTCTTTATGAAAATATTTGTAAAACTGTTACTTTGTATATACAAAGTTCTTTTATTGTTTGCCATGTTTTCCTCATATTTAATTGCTCTTTATGTATCACTACTTGGGTGTTGTACTGTGTTAGCCGTGAGTTTCCTCAAAAGCTTGCATATTGTAATCTTTTTAGTTAGTCAAGCAAAATGACACCTTTTATTGGCTATGTCAGTACTTGTAAGTTGAGTAAAATATAGAATTTTTTTTCATATGCAATTGAGATAGATTAAATCACTAGATGGCACTGCAGGTAAGTTTAGCTTTATCTTGGTTCTCAGTGTTTATCTTGAATAGTTTAGTTTGGACTAATGAGAACATTTTTCAAATACATTTTAAATCATTAGGTGAAGCAATGATTACTTGTTTTCTAAGCTAAGCTGCACATAGTGTAGAGCTTTCCAGGACAAGTAAACAGATATGTTTTCCAATCAGTGTTGGTACCTCTGTTTTGATGATATGCAAACAGTCTGAATCAAATGTTGTTTTCTTTTTTAACTGAGTAAGGTTTAGTGCTATTCCCATTTAGACTAAGTTTCTCATTATCCATGTAATTTTAGCAGAATTTGTGGTAAAGATTTTCTCTTGTAAAACACAGACACATTTGTCTTAGCTTGCTATATTTACTATTGTTAAATCGCACAATCTTTGTGTATTTTATTTTACAAGGTAGAGAAAGATTGTTGTGATGTAACACACTTATGAATTTGTTTTTAGAGGTATTTCCTTGTTGGATGCAATCATGCAGAGACCAAATACCGTGTTTTGAAAATTGATCGTACTGAGCCCAAGGACCTGGTTATTATTGATGATAAGGTAAGTACGAAGCTGTTGCAAAATACTTAATGAATAAATTATTGTAAGTTATGAATTTAGAATTTTTTAAATTTATGTAGAAGGGCTAATAGGACAAATTATTTTAATGTTAATTTATTTTTAACAAAACATTAGAACTTGAGGTTTTAATTAAATAGCCTGAAAAACATAAAAGGTTTAAAATACTTTTGTTTTAGAAAAAAACATTTCAACCTGTTTTTCTTTGATAGATGTGATTTTAGATTTGTAAATAGATATAACAATTTAAAATATATAGTGTAATAAATATTCCTTTTGCTCTTAGCTTGAAAAATCCTTCTCGAAAACCTTAAACATTCTTGTAGTTTTCCCCTTTCTTTCCAAAGACAGCTCATTATATTAATCATCAATCATGAGTAAAAACAACATTTATTTGAAAGCTCAGATTAAAAAGTTGTAGCCTCTGCCTTATAAAAGACTATGAAACTGTCAACATATTTACTGTTATTTCATTTAATTCTCCTACTTGCATAGCATATTTTCCTGTGGTGTGGCGTTTAGTGCTTCTGTCTCACAATTCCAGTGTCGTGGATTCACAACCCAGCCCAGCACTGATGAACTTGAGCACTATTATGGTGACAACTGGTGATTTTATTGTAGATATTGTTTATGATGTGTCCAACAATACAGCATCTTTATTTTCAGATGTTCAACTATTTTGAATATATATCATAATTTATATAGCCTGGCCTTTTAAATCATTTTAAATATGCCTTTAACATTGATCATCTTGATGACAAATTAGGTATTATTGCTTCTTCATAGTGCTTAAAGCTGTTAATGTTTGCCAAGTGGTATGTTTACATGGATTTCCCATGTTCACTCTGCAGTTGCTCAGTTTTCTCCCATTTTCCTTTTAGTAACTCTAAATTTTGCATAATTTTTCTTCTGTGTTGCATTTACTGTACAAATGTTTGTTTGCTTTCTGATGGGTTGGTGTTGCTACAAAGACTTATTTCTGTCATATAAACTAAAGTTTCCTGTTATAGTAAATTGATGTGAATTCCATGCACTGTGAGACTGCCTAACTGTATTATTTATTTGTGTATTATGCGGCAAGGATGTTCATAAAGGAAGGGGTGGGGGGATGCTACACTGGATTAAGGTCCTACCTCATTCCCCACAATTACCCAAGTTCCCTTTCTTCCCATTAGGACCTATGCACAAGTAATGCTGCCTTTACATTGTAAGAAACAGAGGAAGGGCAACAATAACCAATCTTCTTTGTTAAAACTGCAGGTTACTGTTTACTATAGCACTCGGAAATACAGTATGGGCTGTGACATTTATTGCTATTAATCCCCAAAAAAGTATATAATAAATATAGGTTTGTTGTGCTTTTTTTTGTTTTTGTTACTTTGCTGGTCTATTTTTCATGGCCATAGAGTTTTAAACGAGTATGAGTTCAACAGGGGTGCCCACGGGTGCAAGTAAAAACATTGCCTCATACCTGCATCTTTAAAGTTTGAGAAACTAACAAGTGGTGGAAAGTGTTATCTTTGTGAATCTTTATATGAGAGCCTTCTACAAATGGCCTTCGTTATCTACCACTTTTGTATAAAATGCATTTAAACTGAGTTCTCAAGAGACTATGAAGGGCACACTTTTGAGGTCAGGAAATGCGTGGTGTCCCCAATGCAACAGCACAGCTTCCCTTGACCCTGAAATTAATGTGGTTAGGCTTGACTGGTAGAACGAACAGAGGCCAGTTTCTACAGTGAGAAAGAGGCAGAAAATAAGATCTTGATTGTTTGTGGCACTTTATGGCATGCAAGTGGAAGTATAGGCACAGAGAGACTGAAGGTTATGTTGTTTTATACTCTTTATTTGCTTCTTTATGTTCCCCATTTTTATACTTCACTAGAGTTTAGTTAAATTTGCTATTTCTATATATCTTGGCCCCCTTGGCTTTATTTGGGTTATGAGGGTCACTGTCATAGAAACCCTCATTGAAATAATATGCAGAACTTTAATTATGAAGGCTTTTCCATAAGGATGTCAATGTATAATACCGTCAGTTATTAGCCAGGAAAACCTGACAAATTCCCAGTAAAAGTGATATTTAGTGTAAAATGACTGATTTAGCTTTGGGGTTCATACACTCTGCAATAGTTTCCCATGGCCTGTTAGTAAGGCTTGTTCTTTGCTAATGTTTGGATCTTGAGTGAATACTACCTTCACTTATTTTTCTGTGATTTTTGTTAAGTATTCAATACATTTTTTCTTGCTTTTGTTGTCTTTTTTTAATACTGCTCTTGTGTGCTTTCAACAGTATTTTATCAAGGTACATTTTGTGAAATATTTGAGATTCTAAGTAAAGAACTAACTTGCTAATCTTTTTTTTTTTGTTCTTTATTTCTCCTTATACGATTTCTCATATTAGGAATTTGTTAGTTTTCGCATACCCCTTGGGGTCAGAGTGCAGGATCAGCCATTGTACAGCGCCCCTGGAGCAATTATAGGTTAAGGGTCTTGCTCAAGGGCCCAGCAGAGTAGGATCTCTTTTGGCAGTGACGGGGATTCGAACCAGCACAGATCCTTAGCCTCAGAGCCACCACTCCACCCCAAATTGGATAGAATATTAGTGTATTATGGAGCATACTTGTGCTATAGACTAATGTTTAGTGTTGCTGTTTGTGTTGGTGATAGGTGTCTAAAACAATTCATAAATGTTTTGTTAACTTTCAGTTTCAAATTCTATGAAAGGCAGTTGGACAACAGTGCTAGCCAATATAATGTTTGGAAACCTTTCTCCATATAATTACTAGAAACCCTAAATATCGCAGATATTGTTCGTTTTGGTTACAGGATGCATTAGTAAAACATAGTCTGCTGCTTTGAGTTACAAGGCACAACTTACCACCATGTTCGGTTCTGATGGAGCAGTTGTAAGTTGATCTGGATGTAAGATGGATGGGTATATATATTGAAACTAGACCGTATGTATAGTACAGTTTAATAAATCTCAAGTCATATTTTTTATATCCTTTTATTCATCATTCTTAGCACTTTGTGTAGATTTCCTATCTTTTTTTTTTTTGTGTAAATTATTTTTTTTATTTTATTATTTTGTTTCGTTATTACTGCTGCTTGCATGGGTACCTAACCATTGACAGCATCAGAAATCCTTTCTTTGTCTGTGTTATGTTACATCATCAGCGTGAGCATTATCCAGTGTTCATTGTGTTAACTGTGAAAGGAGGAATTGTACTGGCAGAACATTCATGTGTTTTCTGTTTAAATGTTTCAACCTTCTAATAATAAACATTAAGAGAATAAGGAGTTTAATGTGGTTCATTACCCCTTCATGGTGGTTCGCATGAAGCGGCACTTCATGAGTCACAAAGCAGAAGCTTAGGAGGTTAACCGGATTGAAAGCCAAATCACAGCAGTACAGCATAGTAAGTCACATGCAATTGCATTCACTTTATTTCCTCCCTCATACTGCTTGATCACCTTCATTTTTGTGTCGAGATCAATTGCCTTTTTTCCCTGTAATTGTAAGACAAATGTGACTGAATGTAGTTGAAACTGCTGCAGGTAATAAACTGCACGGCATACAGATCTGACGTTGCGAAAACTGACATTTGCCTGTGAGATGTGGTAATGGTCATAAGTCAAATGGTCACAAAATGCATAGGTCGTAAGTTGATGACTACCTGTATGTATAAACCTTAGGTCTTGGGACACCTGATACAAATTACATTGATCCTGTTGAAACTTTTCTGTAGTCTATCCTGGAACATTAAAGTATGTATTAATCTGCCAATCAACCAGTGAGATCAGTTGGTTGCGATCTTTTGGCTGACTATGTACAAACAATCAGGGTTTCTCCTTGGTCTCAGCCAGGGATTAGAGGCAGTAGACTGTATTATTATGTTGCAAAGTTAAACTTGGACCTAATTGCGGTGGAATGGTATAAAAAAGTCAATTTTTTTTAATCTGTCATTTAAAAAGGTAGAGAATCACCTAAGTATTATATCATGGATGGGGAAATCTAATTTTTAGTATAACTAGCATATACCAAACCTTGTTTATGCATTTTTCTAAAAAGGTAACTTAACCTTTTTAAACAACTAGTGGGCTCTGCCCCCACCTCTCTTTGCTCGCTATCCCCCGGGCGGGTGCTACGCGCTAGCCACTTTGCGGATCTGCTGCTCGTGTATGGGCATGTGGATGTACAATTTAAACATTGTTATTTTCATGGGAATTGTTACATATGCATAATAGAACTATTTTACGTTACAACGAGTAATTAACCATAATAAAAAATAGTAAAATGTAATAAATTGAAAAAAAATTATGTTTCAAGTTGCGTTAGAGGTATTCATTGTGTTACACGTTTTTGTTCTGTTTGGCTTTGAAATTAACATGCAAATACTTTTTAAACTTACACTTTTACTGTCAAATTTCAGTAAAAACAATTTTTTGAATTAACTTTTTGTCAGTATTGCATTGAATTTTAATTCCTTGTTAGGACTTACATCGTGACAACGCAACGTGTAACTGCCCGTGAGTGAAAATTGTTTCTTTCTCTCTAATAAATGTATCGACTTTTTCGATTGTTTGTCCCTGTGATTTGTTAATTGTCATAGCAAAAGCTATTCTTACGGGAAACTGTAAATGTTTTAATACGAATGGCATATCAAGATCTCCTTTGGTGTCTAATATTATCGATGAAAGATGCACTACATCACCTTTATGCAATAACATTAAGATATATCCTTCTTTCAACAGTAATTCGGCCGGTGGTAGACCGAACAGTGTTAACAGTTGTAGATATTCAACAGGATATTGTAAGTTGATGTTTTCATTTTCCGCACCATCACCACCAACTGTTTCAGCATAGTTTATTGATATGCATTTAACCAATTTGCCGTGTAACTGATCGACAATTTTCACGTTAATTCGTTTGACTTCACCGTTTCTCGGTGCTAGGATTGCCCATGTACTCATTTCTTCTGTTGATAAACTCTTCGGGATGAAATTCTTTAATAATATTTGGACATAATAAGTCATCTTTTATTGGGAACTTAAAGTGAGGAAAACATAAAAATTTATAAGAGCTGAGAGCGCAGGAACTCTGTCTGACAAAAGCATTCACACAAATGTGAGGTGAGAAGACAATGGGCTTGGTTGAGAAGGGGGTGGGACTTGAAAAAGTCTTTTGTCAATAGTCTCATCTCAAGATTTTCTTTTATAATAGAGAGATATAACTTATGTAGCATTGTGGAAATCTCTGTCATAACAAACTACAGATACACTAAGTGATTTGGAATTGCTTTCACAATTAAGGTTGATGTATAATATACAGTGTAATTCATTTGTTACTCTTCTCTGCTTTAAAGAATTGCAAAGCACTGATATTAAAAATAACAGAATTATAGTAAATATTGGGTACTTCTTTAAGTTTGGCGTTTTGATTTTACCTAAATTCCTAATTAGAAGACTAGTTATGACATTTAAATGATGAGCAAAATTATTTCTTTTCTAATTCTTTATTATGCCTTATTGTATCAGAAATATCCAGTGTGATTTTCTTGACTGAACTATTTTCAGTTTGCAGTGTTATTCTGTCTGTCATGATTAAGGAGGTTGCCACTATTAAATGAGGACCTGCAGCTTTCTCCGATATTGCACAGTTCGAGATTCTTCACAAATTTCACTTGAGTTATTCTTTTGTCTGTTAATGTCTTCTCTGCATTGTCTTGTCCTGTTAAGAAAATTTAGTGAATCAAATGTTTTTCCTTGACTCACTTTCTGTGGCAGCATGAGCAGCTCACTAAACTGGGGTGACGACTGTGTTTAGCCGTGATAACAATAGTTCAAGAGGAAACAGGTGAGGTGCTTTTGAGAATCTAGGGAGAATGCCACTGGGTTTGACTTGTGGATTGCCTAATGCATTGGTTTCATTGGATTACACACAGGAATCAATTAGGGCATGATGATTACTCTATTTACCTCCACCACATGGATACTGTGTCAAGAATAGGTTATGTGCAGGCATGGATTCAGTACTAGCTTTGAGAAATCCTTTTGTAGACGCTGTCCACATCCAGTGGACAAATCAAGAATTTATTCGTATATGGCTGAGTGGGAGGGTGGGTTTAAGTAAATATTCAGGGTCTTTCAAAACGCATTAACAACGTGGCACCAAGTGGAAAGGCAATATGATTCAAAATGACACCGTGTGCAAAAGGATTATTTTGCTAGAAAAGATGCTCTGCCAGCTGTGGAAGTAGTAAATTCTAATGTTAAGACTCACACTAAGAACAGTTCTTGTGCTGAAGGAATATGCTCGGAATGATGGCAAAATGCATAATTAAAAGTCCTTATCTCATTATCATTGAATGAGCTAATCATTTGTGGTGTGTGAGCCTAGAGAGTATTAAGCCATAAGAAACATCCTCCTGCAGTACTTACAATACTTTTAAATCACATTTGCTTGTTATTTTTGTTTAATTATTGAATTGTGATGCTCTCCTTCCCTGAACTCCTTTTAGTTACTTGAAAAAATAGTTTATTTATTGCTTTTAGAGCTTAGTGTTACTAGCTGGTGAAGCTGGTCCATATTGAAAACTGATACCAGTCAAGTGGGAACTTGGATCCAATTAGTAGTTGCTAGTTCAACTTGCTGCTCTATACTAACAGGTAAAAGTTCAAAAGCACAAAAAACAAAGAAGACAGGGAACTTCAGAAAGGAGGTGTTTCTTTTTTTTTTTTGCCTTCATTGCACAACTAGCACAGTGCTGTGCTGTAGTCGCTGCAAAGGAGATCCCCAAAAAACAAATTTAGGAGTGAACAAAATGAATATGCCTCCACACTACATAGATCTGGCTATATCTTATTATTGGTAAACAAAGTGGGAAGTTACTAAGAAAGTTACTGCAATACCAGTTGTTACTTTGAATTAGTCAAAGAAGACCATAACATAACGTAACAGTTATGTTAGGTGTTTATGGGTCAACAATCTCGAAAGCATTTCAGTAAAATGGTGTTCTTTTAGAACACCAGGAATAATTCTTTCCAGGTAATAAATAACTTCTCCACAGTAAAGTATTGTGACATTGCATCATTTTATGGGAGTGTATTTGAACATCAGGGACTCCTAGACTGGTCAAAATCAACAGAAAATCAATGGGAAACAGTGTAAAATAATTCTGGGTGTGTATGTTGCTTAGCAGAAAAATTATCCAATAAATACATCTGGCACAACAGTGTTTTGTTTCAAAATTAAGAAAACTGTTATTCTTATGTGGTCCATTCTGAGTCATGACTTTACTCTCATTGAAAAGAAATGGTAAGACCTCAAACTGTTTGTTTGCTCATCACTTTTTCCCCCAAATAACTTGACACAATTCTTCGTGGAGAAATGTATATTACTTCATCTCAACATTTAACATGAATAGAAACCTTATTTGAAAAAAAAACTATTGGTTGTCATGTATACTTAAAGTTAAGATTCTTGCTTAATTCCTGTCAGGGTTGCTGTGAGGCAGTGTCTGCTCCAGCAGGTACAGGTAGAAGGTAGGAAGCGATCCTGGACAAGGTGCCAGTGCATTACAGGGCATAATCATAAGCATACCAACAATCAATTATACAGTACTTTGTTTATTTAGAGTCTAGAACCACCAAACCTACAGATTTTTGAACTGTGGAAGAAAGACCCAGAGTACCTGAGGTAAAAATCTCATAGACACAAAAAACACATTCAGATGGTATGCACTGATTGGACTAGAATTCTTAATTAGTCTCCAGTACTATTTATTGTTTGTTTATTTTTGGAGGTGTGTGGAGAAAAAAGTATGTAAAAGTATGTGAATCTTAACTTTTCCATATTAATGCATTAAATTCCCAGGGTAGGAGACTGTCAATTGTTGTGGAAAAAAGGTATAAAGGCTGATTTTTCTGTGTAATTATTACTTCAATATTTTTTTAATTTATTTTTAAATGGCCATATAATATAAACCCTGACTGCTGTCCCCACTCTTGAAGGGTAATGTAAACGTTTATATTTTGTACCTATAGATAAAATGTTGGGCTGACAAAAATGGAAAATGGAATTTATCAGTTAATCCTGTAACAGAATTGTTTTTGAGCTTTCTAGCCTACAAATTTTCAGATATTTTTTTCTGCCTGTTAAAGAATCTTATTCTGTATTGCTAACAAAATATTTTTAAGGCCTTAGTTTGAGAAATATTTTATATTAAACTTCTATAAAATAATTACAAAATATTGCAATTATTTAATTTCAATTTTCAGTTTTAATTTAGCTATCTTTCATATATATTTTTATTTTAGCATGTATACAACCAGCTAGAGGCAAGAGAACTTTTGGGTCGCCTAGACTTGGGAAACCGGACCAAAATTGGACAGAAAGGATCATCAGGATTGTCTAAAGCTGTAACTGCCTGTGGCATTGTTGGTAAGTAAATTAAACCCTACAGTAATTTTCAATGCAACAATATATTCAATTGATAGCATTTGTCATGTATAAAGTAAAATTCAAAAATGTATTAAATGAAAAGGATGTTGTTTCTATAAATTTTTGGATGTTTTTATATTTTCATGATTTCATGTCTGCATTTTTTACAGTTAATCGTAGAGATTAGTAAAGAGTGAAAAGCTTTTGATTTTATCAGTGGTGCAGACAAATATTAATTAAGAAAATAGACAAATTAAAAAAGTGGGTTGTTTTACTGTTTTTGAACATTTTCCACAATATTATGTGGTGAGGAGCATTAGGGATCTGTGACAATGTGAGTGTTAACCATTTATGCTTGAGTGGGACACTGCCATATTTCAGAGTTGTTTCTATATGTTACAATAAACCCCTCAACTCAGTCAAAAACAATAATGGTACTTTTACGTACCTAAGGGTGTCTTATTTTAAATAAATCATAAGATTCCATGTTGTCTGCTCTCTTTACTCCAGATGAGGCCTCGCCAGTGCGTTATAAAGCTTGAGCATAACTTCCTTGGACTTGTACTTTGCACATCATATTATTTAACCAAACATTCCGTTTGCCTTCTTAATGGCTTCTGAACACTATCTGAAAGTTGATAGTGTAGAGTCCACTATGACTTCTTAATCCTTCTCGTAAGGTGTTCTTTTGATTTTTCCAACCTCCCATTTTGTATTTAAACCTAACATTTTTACTTCCTACGTGTAATACTTTACATTTACTGACATTAAATTTCATCTGCCACAAATCTGCCCAAGTCTATATGCTGTCCAAATCTCTCTGTAACAAGTCAGTAGATTCTAGATTATCTGCCAATCCACTTATCTTGGTATAATCTGTAAATTTAACTAGATTGTTACTTACATTCTTATCCAAATCATTTATATATATATATATATATATATATATATATATATATATATATATATATATATATATATATATATATATATATATATAATAATATATATATATAATAAAATAGCAGTGGTTCTAGCACTGACCCCTGTGGAACAGCACTCTTAACATCTGCCATTTCTGATAAGGTTCCATGCCCTATAACACTCTGCTTCCTGCCAGTTTTGCAACCATCTACAAACATCACCCTGAACTCCCACTTCCTTTAGTTTAATGCTCAACTTATCATGTGGCACTTTATCAAATGCTTTCTGAAAGTCAAGATAAATAATATCATGTGCTCTTATCCTTGTCCTGTGATGCACACTAAACTTACTGGCATATAGTTGCTTGGATCTACCTAGTCACCCTTTTTATATAATGGGATAGTATTTGCCATTTTCCGGTCATTTGGAATTTCACCAGTGAACCGTGACTTCCTAAAAACATCCGTTAAGGGTTTACTGTACATTACTGTATATATGTGCTTGTTAACCTCTTTAAGATCTCGAGGTTAAATATTATCAGGTCCTGGAGATTTCTTTGATTTTAGCCTATTATTTATAAGCAGAACTTATCCCTCTACAATCTCTAAATCCTACAGTACCTCCTTAGCAGTCCCATTTACAAGTGGAAGGTTATCTATTTCCTCACTTGTGAAGACCTCAGAAAAATGAGAGTTTAGAGCATTTGCTATTTCACTGTCTGTATTTTTTTTTAATACCCATTAACTATTCCCAATGCACTTCACCTCCTCCTTGACTGTTCTTTTCCTACTAAAATATGAAAAAAGCTCTTTGTGTTATCTTTCACCTTATCTCTCTATTATAAAAAAAAAAAATCTTGGGAGGCAGACTAGACATGATCTTCTCAGAAGACACTTTGACGTCCCGCAAGAGACACTTTAACTTCACGTGAGACAACGTTTAAAACAAGTTCATGGACATCTAACCTAGCAGTTGTTGCAATGCTTTTGGCAGACACACTTCATGTGCTCCCAGCTCTTAAAACAATGACAATCGACAAGCAGAACATGCAGCTCGCCAGCAGCAACAAGCCAGCAGATGATCCGACCGCTTCTCCTTAGCATGCGTTCAGCCAAACCCCCCAGCCCCCCTCCCCCCATTCACAACGCGAGTGGCAGAGATGTGAATTGGCAAAAGGACAGCTGCTGTACAGGCTTTTAAATAATCGACGCGCAGTGAGACAAGCAGAATACGCAGCTTGCCAGCAGATGATCCGACCACTTCTTTTTAGCTTGTGTTAAGCAGCTGCCCCACCCCCTTTACAATGCAAGCCGGCCGAGATGTGAAGTGGCAAAGGGCAGCTGCTGTACAGGCTTTTAAATGATCAACACGCAGCGTGACAAGCAGAATACGCAGCGAGCCAGCACCAGCAGCAGCAAGCCAGCAGATGATCCAACTGCTTCTCCTTAGCGTGTGTTCAGCCACCCCCTCTTCACAACGCGAGCAGCGTTATACGTCCTGTGAGAAAGAGATTTAACCACGCCTGGGGCCGGAAATAAAGGACAAGTACAGTATTGTTTTTACAAAAGTTTTAAAGTAAAAGTGAAAATAATGCACATGTAACAATTCCCATGAAAATAACAATCTCTTTAAATTGTATATCCGGTAAACCAAACCCAGGGGTGGGGGAGAACCATGAGCAGGGGGGCAGAGCCCCCTAGTCTACTATATTCCTCTTTAACTGTCTTTTAGCCACCCTGATATCCTTCTTGATGGTTGCCCACATGTTCTCATACATCCTACAATTCACATTGCAGTTATTAGTCTTAATCACCTTGTACAGTTATTTTTTCCTTTGCAGCTTCTTTTTTTAACTCTTTATTAACCTACTGCAGAGTTTTTTGTTTTTTTTACTTTCCTCCCAATTCCAAGTGTAGGTATGGTTCTGTCCTGCATTACATGTGATACATTTTTAAACCTATCGCACTGCTCCTCAACTGTCTCCATTCTTAAAAGCTTATCCCAGTCTATCATCCTTAAGGCATCTGCTCAAAATTTGCCCTGCCAAAATTAAAATTAACAGTTTTAGTCATTGCATCTGCACTCTTCCAACACAGAGAATTATATTATGTTCATTTGAACTTAGTAGTTCAATCACGTCTACATCCTCAATTCTATGCTGATTATTACAAAATACCAAATCGAGACAGGCTTCACCTCATGTTGGTACTTTAACATGCTGTGTTAAAAAACAGTAACTGATTACTTCTAAAAACTCAAATAATCCGTCTGTAAACTTGGCCTTTTTAATATTACTAAAAAGGTGTGCATTGAAATTATTGTCTGCATTGGGCAGTCTATAACACACTCCTAAAAATAAGACCTTTTTTCACTAAGACTTTTCAGGCGAAGCCACATGTCCTCCCTAAGATGGGGCTCATAGTCCAACTGAAAGAGGACTTGCATTTAAATTCTGTTTGACATAAACAGCAGCCCCACCTACTTTTCTGTTCAGTCTGTCCTTCCTAAAAAATGTGTATCCGTCTGTTATACTCATCCCCATCTTTGTTATTTATCCAGGTTTCTGTTACTGCTGTAACATTATAGTTATGCTCTTTTATATACAACTCCCAACTCAAAATGTAAGATATTTCTGTGTCTAGTGGCTGCTATGAAAAATAATTTTAAAAGTAAAGGTTTGGACGGGTACATTATTATACATAGTTACAAATTGTTTAGTTGTTGTTTCAGAGTAATATATAGTTTTTGTGTATGTATATATTTGCAACTACAATAACTGTTTTGAGAGACTGTTAATGTGCAAGACACTAAATGCTTCAAAAAAGGTACACAATGTTGCCAGAAATGGGAAAACCATGTGCCAAACAGCATAACTTTGCAATGGTATGGGAAATTACATCTAAACCTGATAGTTGACAGAATAGAGGACAAAAGAAAATTGAAGTGTTGAGCATCATAAAATCTCTTGGTTATTTATTGTAAAATTCAGTTTTTTGAAAAGACATTCCTAAACTGTAATTTTTTTGTGTTGATATTAACATAAACAAAATGTTTAATCATATAAGAACTTTTAAAAAATTTGGAGTGTTGTACTTGCTACTGCACAGCTAATTGCAGCTCATAAGAAGAATAATGGCCATTTAGTTTTTGATATATAATTTAGGTTAAATGCAAAAAAAAACCCTTAATGAAAGATTTCCCAACCTGTGGGCTGTTGTGGTCAATCCTGTCCCTCCAACCCCAGCGCGTCAGTGGCAGCATCAGAGGTGGATCTTGGCCAATCCTGCACGACCTCCCCAACCTCTGCTCTGATGATTGTGCTCAATTCACCAAGGAGGAAAAGCTTTTATCACGACTGAGGCACTCAGTACTGTGATGCGACGGTCATCTTGCAGGATTCAATTTCAGGCCAGTGGATCACACTTAATTCATGAAGAAGGACACCTCTGGGGTTTGTTGTAAACACACTGACACATAAATAACTAGTGCTATAAGGGGTTCAAATAAAAACATTGTGGCTTGGGCTCTGTTTGCGTGGGTGCATGCTGCTGCAGAGCTGAGTGGCAACAAGGTGTTTGGTGAGGAGGCAAGCTATTTGCTTGTTAACATGAAGCTCATCTTTTGTTCATACATGCTTTGCCGGTTATAATTAGGGCATCTGCATCCATGAGAGTATGAAGAGCAAGTAGTATTAGTCATGGACCTTCTGTCAAACTGTCAATCAAAATGATTAATGACCTTTAAGCCCCGCCCCTTTTGGCTGACTGCCAGAACACTTTCTGTCAAAAATGATTGATGATCTTAAGCCCCGCCCCTTTTGGCTGACTGCCAGAACACTTTCTGTCAAAAATGATTGATGAACGTAAGCCCCGCCCCCTTCGGTGACGCACGTCCGGTCCCCGCCCACCCCTTCGGTGACGCACGTCCGGTCCCCGCCCCTTTCCTCTGATTGGTGGATTTGAATGATGCATACCGCCCCCTGTCGGTGGATTGGTGACGCACATCCGGTCCCCTCCTTGAAACCCCCTTCACCTGCTCGGATCTCCTTTCTGTCAAGGGCTTTTTGATGGATATCTGCCCCTTCCTTCAGCCCACCATTACCCCCCTTCACCTGCTCGGATGTCCTTTCTGTCAAGAGCCGTTTGATGGATATCTGCCCCTTCCTTGAGCCCACCATTACCCCCCCTTCACCTGCTCGGATGTCCTTTCTGTCAAGAGCCGTTTGATGGATATCTGCCCCTTCCTTGAGCCCACCATTTACCCCCCCCCCCCCTTCACCTGCTTGGATGTCCTTTCTGTCAAGAGCCGTTCCATGAGCCCACCATTACCCCCCTTCACCTGCTCGGAGGTCCTTTCTGTCAAAGGCATTTTGATGGATATCTGCCTCCACCTTGAACCCACCATCACCACCCCAACCACATTCCAACCCCCACCTCCCGAAGGCAAGCCCAAATGTGTCCAGGGGCATCCCGAGAACATGTTCCAACATGCCCTCGGTCAGGCAGCACCTGTTGGCTGGCCCCACCACTTCTGAAAGTGCTATATAAAAAAGCGGCTCATCTTCTTCGATTCTACCTGTGATTTTAATATTAACACGAAAATAAAATATCTCTCTACCACTTTGCTTTTTTT
This sequence comes from Erpetoichthys calabaricus, assembly GCF_900747795.2. NCBI lineage: Eukaryota > Metazoa > Chordata > Cladistia > Polypteriformes > Polypteridae > Erpetoichthys > Erpetoichthys calabaricus. The sequence goes on along the minus strand of NC_041396.2, from coordinate 187,600,229 downwards.
ATCTAAGTCCAACAGCTTTCCATTTTACAGACAGACTGCAGTAAAAACAGCCCAAAGGGCATGGTCTCAGAGCAACAAGTAGAAATGTCTAAGCGTCCAGCATCTGAATCTTCCATTTCACAGAAAGACAAGCAGCCCCGATCTCTGTCTACACACCGAGATTCTCTGACAGGAGCTGCGCGCTGCCGATGGAGGGTGGCGAGTCGTAGCCCACCGTCTGAGTGTCATATGAAAGCTTATTAGGATACAGAGAAAAAAAATAGGCACACAGTGGGGAAAAAAGCACGAAATGTCAACTTTAATCTCAATTTCCACTTTAATCACGTTTATTTTGTCATTAAAGTAGAACATCATAAACTTCATCTTAAAATCGTTTATTTTACTAGTTTCTCAAATCCCATCATAACTAAAGTAGCACATTAAATGCTTTGTTCTCTGTTTGATCTTCTATGTGTGTGAATCACGACGTGCTTCCGTTCTTTCCCTTTCTCCAACAGGACACAGAATCCATTACATTTGTGATATTACAGCTCTCTGAATAATTAAAATACTGAGATGTATACGTGATATCTTTTTCATGATGATAGGAATGAAAGCATGTTATTAAACATGGGAACACGGTGGCGCAGTGATTGTTCATATCTCACGCAAGAGGCTTGCTGCGCCATGTGCGACCTTTGTTGAAATAATTTATTACAGAAGTACTGTCTCTTTCAAACATACTAACCTCCAATTCCTGTCCTTACTTTTCTTTCTCCAAATACCCAATCGGCACACAATCAGCTCTGTAATAGACGTGAAGCCATCTGTAAGCTTAGAACGCCGATTCTTAAAAACTTTTAAGGAACATTGAAATATCTTTGTAGTACATGTTTAATTATTCTATCCGTCTATCCTTCCAGTGTCACATCAGCACCAGCAAGAATACAGCGCAAGGCAGGAGCAATCCGTGAACTAGCTAGCGCTGCGGCACTGTGTCCTCTCATGTTTAATTACTAACAACACAGATTATTTAAATGAAGTTAAAGTTTTATCTGTATACTATAATCAACATATTTTGCTGCATTTCATCTTAAAAATGATATCGTCATCATACACGCTTTATAAAGTGGCGCAGGTTGTGCAATATTATAACTGTAGTGCAAGTTTACATTAAATTTATAATGTTTTTCATAATGTGTCTTAATATTTATTTGGTGCTTGCAGTGTTTGCAGTATCTACAGGTTTTGCCCTCTTGAATGAACAAGAATATTTTTAACTTTTTGTTAATTGACGGATTTTTGTTTGTTTTCATTACAGGTTTTGTTCGTTTTTTAGAGGGTTACTATATTGTGTTGATTACAAAACAAAGGAAAGTGGCAGACATAGGTGGACATTCTATCTACAAAATAGAAGACACAAATATGATCTACATTCCAAATGATTCTGTCAGAATCACACACCCTGATGAAGCAAGGTACTGTAGTTGGGCAACATTTTTAGGCATTGTCTTTATTTGATTATTTGGTTTAATTTGTTGAATGTATGTGCATTGCTTTGCTTAAATACCATTTTTATATAAAAAATATACTTAAAAGCCTGCTTTATTCAAGATGAAACTTATACCAGTTTCGATACCTTTGGGATAAAAGTAAATTATATTTTTGATTATGACAGTCTTGTGATAAAAATGTTTTGAAATATTTTTATTTTTGGTAGATATGTGAGAATTTTCCAAAATGTTGATCTCTCTAGCAACTTCTATTTTAGGTAAGCATTTTTTAACTTTTTTTGTTTGTATTGATTATTATTATAACAACCTTGTGTTTTTGAGAATGCCTGTTCAAATAGTGTAGCCACAAGGGGGCATCACTGAACCCCAGACTACAGACACACTAACTCCCCAGACACACTTGTGCTCCAATAAAAGGTTTTATTGAGCCCTAACACCTTCTTTACAAGAATAACAATGAAAAAACACACGAAGCACAATCCTTCTTTCTCCTCCAAGAGTGTGGCCCACTGACTCCCGATTCCAAATGAGGCAGCAGGCTTTCTTTTAAGCCGACCTGGAAATGCTTCCGTTCTCTTGTCACAGTCACCCGGAGCACTTCTGGGTCATGCAAACCAGGGCAGTCCTCTCCCGAAAGCACCCTCTGTCGGACCCTAAAGACCCCAACAGAGTTGCGTTTCCATTTCCCATGCCATCCTGGCCAGGATGCCTGTTCTTCCTCCTGGGGACCCACATATCTTCTCGCGTCCAGTCCCACAAAGGGATAAGAATGTTGCAGAGGAGGTTGAGCATCGGCCAACACCTGCTAAAAGGAAACTCAGTTATTTGCCACACTTAGCGGCCACCAATATGTCTCCAGTTGGTTTGATAGCCACTCCTGTTCTCAAGGTGGTTTCTTCCCAGTGGGTTGTTGTGATGGATAGTGTCTCCAGTGATGTCCCGATCCTTGGCACTTGAAACACTGTCCTCTGTGTCTTTTGAAATGGAGGGGAAACCGGTTAGAATATGCTGCTATTTTGTCTTCCATCACCCCCCTCTCTTACCATTTGTCCTTTGACGTGGGAAAATAAAGTCATGTGACCTCAGTAGAGTCTTCCAATTGGTCACCTCTGGTTTGTTGAGCGAATCTTTTAAATTTGACTGACAACCCATTTTTTTCTTATGTGTCCTTTGAATGGTTTTGGACCCTCTTGATTAAAAAGGGGCTCTTCACCATCTGTGTGGCCTTTATCATACTGGGGTTATGTTTTCCCCAACCCTTCTCTTGTTTTGTAGGAGCACGTGCTACTTGACATGCACTCACGTCGTCTGGGGTCCCTTTCAACAGTGTCCCTCTTTCTCTCCCCATGTGGTCCTCAGTGATCTGGGTAACAGCCTCGCTAATCCAAGGCCCGACTATGAGGAGCTCTTTTTTTTATAGTTGTAACGAGTGCTATTTGATTCCAGTTACTGGAGTTGGGGATCAGTTCACATTGAGTTCCCTTATGCTGTAGCATACCGAAAATGCTTACCTGTAAGGCCAAATTCTCTGTAGACTGTGATCCAAAGTCTGAAAGCCTTATATGATTATTAAGTGCCTCCAGCTGTGCTTTGATGATGTGTTCTATACTGTTTACCAAAGAGTTCAAGATAATTAAGACAGATTGAAGCATCATCAGCGGCTTTAATAATTCCTGCAATCCCTGGAGGTTGATTCGGCCTTTGGCGCGGCTCGTTTGTCTTCAGGAGAATCTTTGTGAGTTTCGGTCCAGGCTTTGTGAATCTGGGGAGAGCTGTTCTAGTGCATGTGCAGCTGAGTTTTCATTGGGAATTGTGGGAGATGAGTCCAGAAGCCCTTTCTCACTGGCTTAAATCCAAAACCTCAGGGTTTTATGTCCAATCCCTTAACCACTATGCCACACTGCCTGCCTGAATGTATACAGACAGAACCACAAGCTCTCTTTTTAAAACATCTTTACATTCATCAGCAATAATAACATAATAGGTATTAGTACAAACTTGCAAATCATATTTTTGTTGGGTTAAGGAAGAACCAGACTTGGGCAGTTGTTTTGTATATTGCAGCTCATTTATTTTTGCATGTTTTGACAATTTGTAAGATGATTCTTAATTTCAGGATTACACTTAGGCAGTAATATTGTATAAACAATTCCAAAAACTACCTTAGTTTACTGCCTCCTCAGTTTCTTTGTGCCCATGCAGAATATTACGATGTCAAGAACCACTTTAATAGTTACTTTCGGTAAAAATACATTCGCATTATGTCTGTGTAGTGCTTTGTTTACCCTTTAGCCATAAGATAGCACCCTAAATTCATAAACTCTATTTCCCTAAGCTGATTTATGAAAACCCCTTTAATTTTAAATACATGGTTTTAGAGGATAAATTAGAATCCCCTTACTAATACCTATACCCCAGTAATAAGCTGCCAGCTGTTTCACAATTAATAACTTGTAACACAGTTCACAATACAAATATGTTCCCAAAATATAACACAATTTATTGACTAAATTGGAAAAAATATCTATATATTTAAAAAACTATAGTTAAGTTCAATCAAAATGCCCACAAATTATAGATTACAGAAATAAGAAAACTCACACAAATTGCAGTATATTTACCCTTCACTACAAATACCTATAGGTTCAGGCAGTGTACTTAAACCTTACAAATGTACTTTTAACTCTTTGCTTTTACCAGCACTTAAAACATCTCACTGTTAAAGAAAACAAAATAACCAAATCTATAATATGAGCAGACTTAATTACTGAAACCTCACTTTATCTTAACAACTTTAGGGGCTCCACACACACAAGACAGCGGCCACCAAAATAAAAATATTAACACAAACCCCCCTCGTTGCAGGCCTGGTCGACGCTCGGGAATGTGGTGGCCAAAAACGTTAAGCCCTGTTCACTCTAACGAGCCAACATTAAAGGTCACAGTACTCACAAATAAGTGGAGTGAATATCAGTGTCCATTGTCCAAACACAGCACTTCCATGCTGTGGAAAAATAATAGAGTCGTCCTGCAGGCAGACTCACAGCAAAACGCTGCAAGCAAAAAGGAGCTAGTTCGTCCAAATGAGGTGAAACTTGCAGTTTTTCCTTGTTGCCAGAGGAGCTGCCAGGCTTTCCCTTGGTCACCTGGAGCGCTATCCAAAGTATCCCGTGCCTCTTTGCAGGCTAACTCAGCTAGTTCGCCTGTGATGCTAATCTCAACTACACCACTTCTTCAACGATGGCTTCTTCCTGTCTTCACGTCCAACAGGTTCTCGCGTGTACAATACCTGGAGCTCAAAAGCCTCTGCATCAACATAAAACTCAAATTTTTTTATTTTTTTTTTTTATAAAGTCTCAGTGTAGTCATTCTGTTCTCTTATCTAGTACGAGCCCCGCCTGTCCTCTCGCCCACTCAATCACATTACAGAAACACTGACATAACTAAATAATAATCATTTTTCTTTTCCAGGGAACCAGTAAACACTATTAAGGGGAATATTATATGAGCATAGGGCTACATCTGTTTATTTGATTTAAACTTGTGCATTTGCCTTGATTTTTATACACCTGCCTGAGAGCATCAAATCTTGCTTGTGCATTTATGTGCTGTTTACTAACCTGGTGCTTAAAATAGGCTCGGAAGAGATGTTTTTAATCTCTGAGCCCATGTATCACGAATATGTCTTGCTCACCACTGTGTAACTTGGAGTGTTGGGATGTTTGCACATTTTACGAAAACTGCATGTCTAAACTTGCTACGTTCTGTTCTGTTAAACTTAGTGTACCAGCACAAGATAAAACTGAGGGATTTTATGAGTACTGTGGTAACTGGAAATTTTACCAGCTTTGGTTGAGTGGCTTGTTGTGCAACTTGCATGTGACTGAAGAGTTGAACTAACTGCATTTTCTGCAGATTCACATTGATTTTCCAGTGTTGCTAGTATTTTAGCATTGAGATAATTGGTAAGGCTTTCTTCACCAAATTTAGGTTTCTTTATGAAGAATTTGTTATAATTATGCTTTGTTTTGTCGTTGATTGTGGTTTTTCTGTTTATCAGAATATAATTCAGTATGTGGCCACTGGTGAGTGTGACATAAGTTAGTCTAAAGTATTGAAATCAAACTACTATAAAAAGAAGGGGTTAATGAAGAGTTCGTTTAAGACAGTGATACAAATACCATGACTTCAGCAATACTTTCAAGAATTATTCACCTATGGACATTCTGTATTCACTAAATATTGACCACAGTATCTCATCATTTAAGCAGGGGCAAAATAATATCTCACTATTTAGGTGTGCTAATCTTCTGAATGGAGGAGACTGGGTCCTCCTAGGCTCCCCTGTACCTGTGCTTTGGGTGGATACCCTCACTTCTGCCTTAATGGAAAAGTTTCTTCATAATAAATTATTTTTTATTCTGCTTATTTTTTATTACTTTCAGTTATAGCTACGATTTAAGCCATTCTCTGCAGTATAACCTCAGTATTTTAAAGACTCCCTGCGATCTGAAATCTGAGGAGATCTTAACCCAGAATCGTCAGGATAGCTTTGATATCTTTGAAGATGAAGGACTTCCAACACAAGGTATGGATTACTCTATTACAATTTTACTGGATTTATTTATTTTTTGTCCACTTTTTTTTATAAAAATTTTTAATGACTAAAATAGTTACCTGAGTTAGAGACCATTATTGCTGAGTGTGTCTCATTTAGAATAAACAGCAGGCAAGGTGCAATTTATTGCTTTTTCACATTGTTAGTTTTCTTTCTTTTTTTGGCAATTTCTTTTACAGAGTACAGTTCCTATAAAAAATATTCACTGCTTTTGGAACTCTTAACATTTTGTTATATTACAATGAATCACAGTGGAATTCATTTGACATAGGTTAGCAAAAAAATATTCTTTAATGTCAAAGTGAAAACAGCTGTGGCCTTCTATGACACTGAACTGGAATAAGCAGGATTTAGAATGTTATGTTGTAATGATGCCCACTGAATAAAAGCAAATAATACAAGTGGAAAGCTTCTTGTAGTAATTTTAAACAATAAAAAGATAAGTCTGTACTTTAATGTACACTTATCTTTTAAACACTTAATAATGCTAAAGTGAAAAGAATAAAAGCATAGGTGACTTTCTAGTTCAGAGTGTAGATTCATAGCTTCCGGAGATTGGGTATATACTGTATTTCAGGCTGGCCTCTACCTGTAAGAGTTTTCACACATCCCAAACACATGCAAGTTAGGTTGATTTGTGAGGTTATGATCTGCAATGATGCAATCCCCATCCTTGCTTGTTATTTTGCTTAGTGTCTAGTGCTGCTGGTATACATTTAAGGAATATCTCAAACCAAAATTTATTTAGTTAATGTAACATTTTTTTCAAAATGTTGCATCACTTGCTTCACACGTTTTATTCGGGTGTGTCAAAATTAGGAATAATAAGTTATTTCAAAATGTAAAAACACTTTGAGAAGATAATCCACATTGGATTACACAACCAGACGGGATATTTATTCATTACAAGAAACTGCATTTTACCACTGTTGGTTCTTCTCTTCTGCTGAAACATTATTTTGTATAATGACCATTCTCAGAATGTTATATTGTCACGTAATGCAAAGCAAACCACTAAGAAACCACTGTCTGACAGAAGTTAAAATTGAAAACTTTACATTAAAATGTATAGAGCAATTTAGGTCCATTTTACTGAAAAGATTTTGATCATTTTCTCGTGTTTTTTTTTTTTTTCTTCATTTATTTTATTGAGCAACAACAAAATTGTTCTTATTCATTCCTCCAACCACAAAACTCCTCCATGATCAACCAATGCTGTCTGAAACCTTTACAATGAGTACATTTTAGAAAGTTTTATCAAAGAGTCATCTACTTTACTTTATTAAAAAATGTTACAAGTACTCTAAGTATGTTAATATAGTGCCTTCTGTGTGACCTACATATTCACTGAAATTCTACTACTACTTGTTATTCATTGAAATTCGTTGAAAGCAGCATAGCTATGGGGGTACTAAGAAGCAATATATTTATTAATGCATTCAGGGTTTAATGCACTATTCAGTTCAAAGGGATCATTGTCTTGAACCCATTTTGAGAAATACTAATATATGCCCCAGTATTTATCCTCTGTGGCTGGGTCCAGGGGGTTTCCTTATGCTGGTCCCAAGCCCTGATAAATAGGGAGGGTTACATCAGGAAGGGCATCCTGTGTAAAATTTTGCCAGATCAATTTGCAGACACAATACAGATTTCCATACTGGATCGGTTGAGGCCCGGGTTAAGGAGATGAGGAAGTGATGGGTATGTATGATGTTAAGTAGAGGAATACAGTTCAGATGATAGTGGATTTTGAAAAAAGGATGGGCATGGCTGTGGTGAATACGTATTTTAAGAAGAGGGAGGAAAATAGGGTGACATACAAAAGTGGAGGAAGATGCACACAGGTGGATTATATCCACTGCAGGAGGATCAGCTTTAGTGGTGGCAGTGGAAAGCGAAGTTAGGTAGCGTAAGATTGGAGATCAAGAAGAGGAGGAGAATGAGGACAGAACCAAGGATCAAATGGTGGAAGTTGAAAAAGGAAGACTGTAAGGGGGAGTTCAGCGAGGAGGTAAGACAGGCACTGAGAGGCAGAAAAGAATTTCCAGACAGCTGGGCAACTACAGCAGAAGTAGTAAGGGTGACAGCAAGAAGAGTGTTTGATGTGACATCTGGATAGAGGAAGGAGGAAAAGGAAACCTGGTGGTAGATTGGGGAGTATCAGAGAATATACAGAGGAAGAGTTTGGCGAAGAAGAAATGAGATAGTCAGAGAGATATATAGCCAGCAGTACAAGGAGATGAGGCGTAAGGTGAAAAGAGAGGTGGGGAAGGCTAAAGAAAAGGCGTATGATGAGCTGTATGAGAGGTTGGACACTGAAGTGGGAGAAAAGGACCTGTACCGATTGGCTAGACAGAAGGACCGAGCTGGGAAAGATGGTTAGGGTGATAAAGGATAAAGATGGAAACGTACTCACAAGCGAGGAGAGTGTGTTGAGCAGATGGAAAGAGTACTTAGAGAGGCTGATGAATGAAAAGAATGAAAGAAAGAGAGGGTTGGCTGATTTAGAGAATCAGGAAGTGCAACGGATTAGCAAGGAGGAAGAAAAGACAGGTATTTAAAGGATGAAGAATGGAAAAGCCGTTGGTTCAGATGACATACCTGTGGAAGCATGGAGGTGTTTAGGAGAGATGGCAGTGGAGTTTTTAACATTGTTTAATGCAATATTGGAAAATGAGTGGACGCCTGAGGAGTGGAGAAGTGTACAGTTACTATAGAGGGTTAAAACTGATGAGCCACAGCATAAAGTTATGGGAAAGAGTAGTGGAAGCTAGTTTAAGAAGTGAGATAATGATTAGTGAGCAACAGTATGGGTTCATGCCAGGAAAGAGCACTACAGATTCGATTTTTACTCTGAGGGTGTTGATGGTGAAGTATAGAGAAGGCCAGAAGCATATGACAGCGCACCTAGAGAGTAGTTGTAATATTGTTTGAGGAAGTCGGAAGTGGCGGAGAAGTATGTAAGAGTTGTACAGGATATGTACGAGGAAAGTGTGACAGTGGCGAGGTCTGCTGTAGGAGTGATGGATGTATTCAAGTTGGAGATGGGATTAAATCAGGGATTGGCCTTTCTTATTTGCAATGGTGATGGACAGGTTGACAGACAAGATTAGACAGGAGTCCCTGTGGTCTATGATGTTTGCTGATGATATTGTGATCTGTAGCGAGAGTAGGGAGCAGGTTGAGGAGAACCTGCAGAGGTGGAGATATGCTTTTGAGAGGAAAGAAAGTCAGTCAGTAGGAACAAGACAGACATGTATGTAAATGAGAGGGAGATCAGAGGAGTGGTGAGGATACAAGAAGTAGAGTTGGTGAAGGTGGAGGAGTTTAAATACCTGGGATCAACAGTACAGAGTAATGGGAATTGTGGAGGTGAGGTGAAGAAGAGAGTGTAGGATTCTTAGAATAATTGGATGACTGGGATGATGTGAAGAAAACCTCTAGGTAAAAGGAATAATTTAACCAAACCACTCAAAGAGTCACTGCAGTTAAAAGAAACAAAATAACTTTATTTTACTCTGGTAGATAAGTCAGAAATGATTAAACAAAACACAGCCACTAAATCTTGCATACAAGTTCATGTGCATCCTTGTATACTTCTAAAAAGCTACAGTGTTCTCCATGAAAAGGTGATGTAATTGCTTAATCTAGATGTTTTAAGCAAGTCCAACAGTATGCTGTAGACTGAGTTTTAGTTTTCATAGTACAAGAATATGACAATACATTGACCTCATTGAAATTGTAGAAAAGTTTGAACAAGCAGAATGCTTGTCTAGACTTTGGAGATTATCAAGTTTCTTTCAAGGAAAAATTACCCCCTTGACCTCTCATAACTTCATTAAACACCCTTTTGGCTTCATAGGATTTCACTAACATTTTAAGGTATGGTGGGCCAATGTTCATAGCTCACTTGGATTATTAAGAATCAAATATCAAATTTTTAAAATCATTTTACATTTTGTGGCATACCAACATAAAAGTTATAAACAGCACTGAAATGCTTTATCTGGTGAATACAAGCTATATTACTTGTAAGAAAGTGAATTATATTGGTTTGCTTAATTGATGGTATCTGGTATATTTCATTCTTTTCTAGTGGTTTTTGGTATCGGCAGTGAACCTTATGCAAAATATGTGTGGAATGAACAACTTTGGGGAAAAGTCAAAGATACTGTGCATCCTGACTGGATAATGTATATTATACATGGATTTTGTGGCCAATCAAGTATCCTTTATATTTCTTTCAAAGGCAAACGGACAGAACGTTAAATGTACTACATGGTAATCTGTTTTCATTATGTATAGGAAGTGTCTTTTTCTTTTTAAATTTGTTTTTATGTTGTAAGTTGTTAAGTATTAACCATTTTGAATAGGCAGAAAATTACTTTTATTGAACCTGTAGTTTTTTTTATTAGTTTGTTTCCAAAACTATTGATTATAAAAGCAATTTTATGACAATTAAAGACATACTGCAATAAATAAAACAAAGTCAGTCCCATCACAAATGCATTTGATTCCATTTTTTTACAGGATCTTAAACCTCGCTAAGGTCCCCACCCTTACCAAAGCAAAGAGCTAATTAGTGAATTAGCTAATTAGATAGATAGATAGATAGATAGATAGATAGATACTTTATTAATCAAAGAATCCCTTTGTATTGTACATCCTTATATTAAGACAATAGGGGTCTAGTGGGGATGCTGATAGGATCCCGGCAGATTTATTTAAAAATTTTATTAGTGAATTATTGCCAAATTTGGAAGAGGGCATTCATTGTTCCATGCAGATGCATTATGATTCTTCCAGTTGAGCAAGATTAGATGCATGTAACATGTTTCAAGCAAGATATATCAAAACATGCCTGAAGTATACAGGTAAAGCCAGCCTATTTGTAACTGAAAACACTTCTCCCAGTATTTTAAAAAAAGTCTAGTTAACATTATGGCCAGGTTCTGTGATCGAACCCCATACCAAATACGTTTAGTAATCAATTCTTTGATTCCAAATTTAAGGTTGGATTTTCCATATCAAATGACAAGCCTTTGGGCAGCTGCTCTAGTTCTTTTCA